>NW_026967820.1:0-174922 GCF_028390025.1 Pseudophryne corroboree | reverse complement strand
ACATATTTTCAGATGAACATGGGAGGGCAGAAGGCTGCCTAATACTGAAGCACCCCCAAACAACAAACCAAATGCAACAACTAGTGCAAGCATTCCTGGGGGAAGGCCTGCAGCAGATGGATTTGCATATGGTGATGTCATCCAAGCAGTGGGTCAAAGTTGGCTTCAACCCTCGTCTGCATATGAAAAGAAAAAAGGGATGTGCAGGGCATGGTGGCCTTTTGCGGCGCTTGGATGACCCCTAATTCACATTAAACACCTCCACCCTCCTTCGGTGTGGGGCTCATGTTGGCTATGCCCCAGCCCCTGAAGCATTCAAGCTGATTTCTTGCAGCAGCTGGGCACTGTAACAGCTCCAGAGCTGCTCTGTAAAGCATGTAAAAGGGTGTGGGCCCTGCAGCACTACCTGTAGTTTGCATTGTGCATTGGAAGGCACAAAGTAAGCAGACAGGAGGAGAAGTCAGGATAGTGCACAAGGGTATAGAAGGGAGGGGCTCAAAAAAAAAGAAGTGGAAACAGACTGCAAACTAGGCTGGAGAGAGACCTGAGACAAAGAGATCTGAATTATATGAAAGCCGACCAGTGGAAACACAAATTATGCAGTCAAGTTTCCCACATTTGGGGAAATCGCAAGAGCAGCACACCCAGAGTGCAATGGGTGAGCCTTGCCCTGGGAGAAGCACCTTCATGATCATAGTATCTCACCTGGCAGGTAAGTAGGAGTTGGGCTAGAGCTGGGTAGGGTCGCTGCTCGGGCACTTCCCTGTCAAGTGAAGGAGATCCAACTGAGTCAGCACAAGGGAACTCTCGAAAGAAGAACAAGGCTAGAGGAAGATCTGAGACAAAGAAATCTGACTTTTACCAGAGCTGACCAGAGGAAAGCACAAACACAGTCCCCCACTACCACAAATAATGCAGTCAAGTTTCCCACATTTGGGGAAATCACAGGGGTCAGCATACCCAGAATGCAATGAATGAACCTCACCCTGGGATAACAGTCTTCATTACCATGATATCTCCTATGCAAAATAAGTATGATTTGGGATAGGGCTGGGGAGGGCCGCTGCTCAGGCACATCTCTGTCAAGTAAAGGAGATTCAACTGAGGCAGCACAAGGGAACTCTCATCTGGGGACAACAACTGCAGGGAGAACACATATTTTCAGATGAACATGGGAGGGCAGAAGGCTGCCTAATACTGAAGCACCCCCAAACAACAAACCAAATGCAACAACTAGTACAAGCATTCCTGGGGGAAGGTCTGCAGAAGCCGGATTTGCATACAGTGATGTCATCCAAGCAGTGGGCCAAAGTTGGCTGGAACCCTCATCTGCATATGAAAAGAGAAAAGGGGTATGCAGGGAATGGCGGCCTTTTGCGGCGCTTGGATGACCCTTAGTTCGCATTAAACACCCCCACCCTCCTTCGGTGTGGGGCTCATGTTGGCAATGCCCCAGCCCCTGAAGCATTCAAGCTGATTTCTTGCAGCAGCTTGGCACTGTAACAGCTCCAGAGCTGCTCTGTAATGCAAGTAAAAGTTTGTGGGCCCTGCAGCACTACCTGTAGTTTGCATTGTGCATTGGAAGGCACAAAGTAAGCAGACAGGAGGAGAAGTCAGGATAGTGCACAAGGGTATAGAAGGGAGGGGCTCAAAAAAGAAGAAGTGGAAACAGACTGCAAACTAGGCTGGAGAGAGACCTGAGACAAAGAGATCTGAATTATATGAAAGCCGACCAGTGGAAACACAAATTATGCAGTCAAGTTTCCCACATTTGGGGAAATCGCAAGAGCAGCACACCCAGAGTGCAATGGGTGAGCCTTGCCCTGGGAGAAGCACCTTCATGATCATAGTATCTCACCTGGCAGGTAAGTAGGAGTTGGGCTAGAGCTGGGGAGGGTCGCTGCTTGGGCACCCCCCTGTCAAGTAAAGGAGATCCAACTGAGGCAGCACAAGGGAACTCTCGAAAGAAGAACAAGGCTAGAGGAAGATCTGAGACAAAGAAATCTGACTTTTACCAGAGCTGACCAGAGGAAAGCACAAACACAGTCCCCCACTACCACAAATAATGCAGTCAAGTTTCCCAAATTTGGGGAAATCACAGGGGTCAGCATACCCAGAATGCAATGAATGAACCTCACCCTGGGAGAACAATCTTCATGACCATGGTATCTCCTATGCAAAATAAGTATGATTTGGGATAGGGCTGGGGAGGGCCGCTGCTCAGGCACATCTCTGTCAAGTAAAGAAGATTCAACTGAGGCAGCACAAGGGAACTCTCATCTGGGGACAACAACTGCAGGGAGAACACATATTTTCAGATGAACATGGGAGGGCAGAAGGCTGCCTAATACTGAAGCACCCCCAAACAACAAACCAAATGCAACAACTAGTGCAAGCATTCCTGCGGGAAGGCCTGCAGCAGATGGATTTGCATATGGTGATGTCATCCAAGCAGTGGGTCAAAGTTGGCTTCAACCCTCGTCTGCATATGAAAAGAGAAAAGGGGCGTGCAGGGCATGGCGGCCTTTTGCGGCGCTTGGATGACCTATAGTTTGCATTAAACACCTCCACCCTCCTTCGGTGTGGGGCTCATGTTGGCTATGCCCCAGCCCCTGAAGCATTCAAGCTGATTTCTTGCAGAAGCTGGGCACTGTAACAGCTCCAGAGATGCTCTGTATGGCAAGTAAAAGGGTGTGGGCCCTGCAGCACTACCTGTAGTTCGCATTGTGCGTTGGAAGGCACAAAGTAAGCAGATGGGAGAAGTCAGGATAGTGCGCAAGGGCATAGAAGGGAGCGGCTCAAGAAAAGAGAAGTGGAAACAGACAGCAAACTAGGCTGGAGAGCTCTTCTGTCTATATTTTGCAAACCTGCTCTTGTCCTCTCCAGCTGCTCCATGTAGATTTGACGTCTGGAAAGGTGCATAACCCACTGACAAGCAGGCACACTCCTGCATGAGTTTTCTCTCTCACTAGCTGGATGATACACAATCATTTGCATGTGCTCCACCTCCGACACACCACCCACCCAACCACCCAGTGACCAGAGCCACCCACAAGCCAACTGGCTCCGTGATTTAATTTGCACAGTGTAGTCATCCAGGCAGCATGTCCTTCTCAATGGAAGGATCTCTGGTTCCATGGAATCTTCCACATTGGAATGCTGCGGAATAAAAAGGATTTAAATATTCAGCTTGCTAGCATTCAATGTACCTGCGGCTTGGCTTTAGCACATGGGTCTTCATCCTGTGGCCCTCCAGCTGCTGTGAAACTACACATCCCAGCATGCCCTGCCACAGTTTTGCTATTAAGGTATGCTAAAACTGAGGCAGGGCATGCTGGGATGTGTAGTTCCACAGCAGCTGGAGGGTCGCAGGTTGAAGACCCATGTTCTAGCATGCCTGTTCTATGATGCATGTACCGTGATGTCACAATCAGCTTGGAATGGGGTGTCTAGCAGGCATTTGCTGACAGCCACTTGAGGGAGACACACATCAGGAGATGCAGCATATCGGAGGTCTTCGATGCCTTTCCAGCAAATGCACACCACCTGCTGCTGGTCTGGACACAAAACAATGCCCACAATCGAAGTCCCAAAATGCCCAACTACAGGATTCATGTAAGTAGTGAATTTAGGAATGAATTTAGAAGTAGGAAATTAAGTTAGTTCACAAGTACATTCAAATTCAGATCTAAAGTCTAGGTAGGCCTCACGTCCTGGCAGCCCCCAGCACTTAAAAATGCCTTGATTAGAGGTAGAGAATTAAATGTAGATAAAAAGTAGACACAAAATAAGACTCCACAGAGCAGTTATCAGGTGTCTTTATCAATTGTTGCATTTAAAAAATCAAGCAATTAGGGAACACAATGTTGCAACAATGTAACCCTATTTGCAAAATAGTACTAAATAAGTTTGTCGATGTAAGACATTTGCAAAGGCGCATCCAAAACACGCTGGAAAATGCAACTGAATCTGTTTTTGGAGGCTAGAATAGGAAATGTGCATCGGTCCTACAAGTACTGAAAGCTCTTCTACCATCTCCCTTTTCTGAAAAGCCATTTAATATATGGTTCCCAGATAGGGGACATATCAGATATTGCCTTTCAAAAGCAGCAAATATCATACCACTTCTATTGCCATCAAAGATAAACATTGATTGTTTTCAGATATTGGATTGAAAAAGCAGTCTTTATTGACATAAAGAAGCAAAAAAACATACATAAACATTACACACATAAGTACTGTGTTGCAGCACAGCCAAAACACAATACAAATGCTGTCGGTATAGTACAGTTCAAGAACTACAGCACAGGCCAGCCTACACTATAAATCATGAACTGCACTATACATTTAAACTATACAATAATACAACAGTTAATAAGGCTATGTGTGTGGAGTGTAAGAGGGTGAGGGAATCACAAGACCGAAGCTTTATTGTAACACAGACACATATAAGGGGAGGGGCAATAAATAGAAAGGTATCCTTTACTATAGAATGTAGTCTAATCCGACCTCTGTGCTCTTCCACAACTGAAAAACGGATAGTGTTCTCAAGCCTTCCATCCTGGAATATCTGTGGTCTTTCGCCAATGAAGAAAACAATCCCTCCCTCCAGCAGACCCTTCAAACACGATACAAGATCACAGCCAAAAGGCCGAGATACAACTACACTTGAGCTTAACAAAAATGGCTAAAACTTAGTGGAGGAAAGTGCAGTGCACCAAAACATAAGCTGACACAATCATGGAGAATGTGCCAGCATATATGCTCTTCTATCTATATTTTGCAAACCTGCTCTTGTCCCCTCCAGCTGCTCTATGTAGATTTGACGTCTGGCAAGGTGCATAACCCACTGACAAGCAGGCACACTCCTGCATGTGTTTTCGCTCTCACTAGCTGGATGATACACAATCATTTGCATGTGCTCCACCTCCGACACACCACCCACCCAACCACCCAGTCACCAGAGCCACCCACAAACCAACTGGCTCCGTGATTTAATTTGCACAGTGTAGTCATCCAGGCAGCATGTCCTTCTCAATGGAAGGATCTCTGGTTCCATGGAATCTTCCACATTGGAATGCTGCGGAACAAAAAGGATTTAAATATTCAGCTTGCTAGCATTCAATGTACCTGCGGCTTGGCTCTAGCACATGGGTCTTCATCCTGTGGCCCTCCAGCTGCTGTGAAACTACACATCCCAGCATGCCCTGCCACAGTTTTGCTATTAAGGTATGCTAAAACTGAGGCAGGGCATGCTGGGATGTGTAGTTCCACAGCAGCTGGAGGGTCGCAGGTTGAAGACCCATGTTCTAGCATGCCTGTTCTATGATGCATGTACCGTGATGTCACAATCAGCTTGAAATGGGGTGTCTAGCAGGCATTTGCTGACAGACACTTGAGGGAGACACACATCAGGAGATGCAGCATATCGGAGGTCTTCGATGCCTTTCCAGCAAATGCACACCACCTGCTGCTGGTCTGGACACAAAACATTGCCCACAATCGAAGTCCCAAAATGCCCAACTACAGGATTCATGTAAGTAGTGAATTTAGGAATGAATTTAGAAGTAGGAAATTAAGTTAGTTCACAAGTACATTCAAATTCAGATCTAAAGTCTAGGTAGGCCTCACGTCCAGGCAGCCCCCGGCATTTAAAAATGCCTTGATTAGAGGTAGAGAATTAAATGTAGATAAGAAGTAGACACAAAATAAGACTCCACAGAGCAGTTATCAGGTGTCTTTATCAATTGTTGCATTTAAAAAATCAAGCAATTAGGGAACACAATGTTGCAACAATGTAACCCTATTTGCAAAATAGTACTAAATAAGTTTGTCGATGTAAGACATTTGCAAAGGCGCATCCAAAACACGCTGGAAAATGCAACTGAATCTGTTTTTGGAGGCTAGAATAGGAAATGAGCATCGGTCCTACAAGTACTGAAAGCTCTTCTCCCATCTCCCTTTTCTGAAAAGCCATTTAATATATGGTTCCCAGATAGGGGACATATCAGATATTGCCATTCAAAAGCATCAAATATCATACCACTTCTATTGCCATCAAAGATAAACATTGATTGTTTAAAGATATTGGATTGAAAAAGCAGTCTTTATTGACATAAAGAAGCAAAAAAACATACATAAACATTACACACATAAGTACTGTGTTGCAGCACAGCCAAAACACAATACAAATGCTGTCGGTATAGTACAGTTCAAGAACTACAGCACAGGCCAGCCTACACTATAAATCATGAACTGCACTATACATTTAAACAATACAATAATACAACAGTTAATAAGGCTATGGGTGTGGAGTGTAAGAGGGTGAAGGAATCACAAGCCCGAAGCTTTATTGAAAGACAGACACATATAAAGAGAGGATTAATAAATACAAAGATATCCTTTTCTATAGAATGTAGTCCAATCCGGTCTTTCAACTCTTCCACAACTGAAAAACGGATAGTGTTCCCAAGCCTTCCATCCTGGAATATCTTCAGTCTCTCGCCAATGAAGAAAACAATCCCTCCAGCAGACTCTTCAACCACGATACAAGATCACAGCCAAAAGGGCGAGAAGCAACTACACTTGCGTTTAACCAAAATGGCTAAAACTTAGTGAAGGAAAGTGCAGTGCACCAAAACATAAGCTGACACAATCATGGAGAATGCGCCAGCATATATGCTCTTCTGCGGCCCACTAGTAGATGAGCACTCTGCAGCCACCACAGAAGAGACACCCTTGTCCTCGGAGACATGGTTATCCGCTGATGCATCTGAAGATGCGATCCGGACCATTTGTCCAGCAGATCCCACTGAAAAGTTCTTGCGTGAAATCTGCTGAATGGAATCGCTTCGTAAGAAGCCACCATTTTTCCCAGGACCCTTGTGCAATGATGCACTGACACTTTTCCTGGTTTTAGGAGGTTCCTGACTAGCTCGGATAACTCCCTGGCTTTCTCCTCCGGGAGAAACACCTTTTTCTGGACTGTGTCCAGAATCATCCCTAGGAACAGCAGACGTGTCGTCGGGATCAGCTGCGATTTTGGAATATTTAGAATCCACCCGTGCTGTTGTAGCAGTACCCGAGATAGTGCTACTCTGACCTCCAACTGTTCCCTGGACTTTGCCCTTATCAGGAGATCGTCCAAGTAAGGGATAATTAAGACGCCTTTTCTTCGAAGAAGAATCATCATTTCGGCCATTACCTTGGTAAAGACCCGGGGGGCCGTGGACAATCCAAACGGCAGCGTCTGAAACTGATAATGACAGTTCTGTACTACGAACCTGAGGTACCCTTGGTGAGAAGGGCAATTTGGGACATGAAGGTAAGCATCCTTGATGTCCAGGGACACCATATAGTCCCCTTCTTCCAGGTTCGCTATCACTGCTCTGAGTGACTCCATCTTGAATTTGAACCTTTGTATGTAAGTGTTCAAAGATTTCAGATTTAGAATAGGTCTCACCGAGCCGTCTGGCTTCGGTACCACAAATAGTGTGGAATAATACCCCTTTCCCTGTTGTAGGAGGGGTACTTTGATTATCACCTGCTGGGAATACAGCTTGTGAATTGCTTCCAATACTGCCTCCCTGTCGGAGGGAGACGTTGGTAAAGCAGACTTCAGGAACCTGCGAGGGGGAGACGTCTCGAATTCCAATCTGTACCCCTGGGATACTACCTGTAGGATCCAGGGGTCCACTTGCGAGTGAGCCCACTGCGCGCTGAAACTCTTGAGACGACCCCCCACCGCACCTGAGTCCGCTTGTAAGGCCCCAGCGTCATGCTGAGGACTTGGCAGAAGCGGTGGAGGGCTTCTGTTCCTGGGAAGAGGCTGTCTGCTGCAGTCTTTTTCCCTTTCCTCTACCCCGGGGCAGATATGACTGGCCTTTTGCCCGCTTGCCCTTATGGGGACGAAAGGACTGAGGCTGAAAAGACGGTGTCTTTTTCTGCTGAGAGGTGAGTTGGGGTAAAAAGGTGGATTTTCCAGCTGTTGCCGTGGCCACCAGGTCCGAAAAACCGACCCCAAATAACTCCTCCCCTTTATACGGCAATACTTCCATATGCCGTTTGGAATCCGCATCACCTGACCACTGTCGTGTCCATAAACATCTTCTGGTAGAAATGGACATCGCACTTACTCTTGATGCCAGGGTGCAAATATCCCTCTGTGCATCACGCATATATAGAAACGCATCTTTTAAACGCTCTATAGTCAATAAAATACTGTCCCTGTCCAGGGTATCAATATTTTCAGTCAGGGACTCCGACCACGCCACCCCAGCGCTGCACATCCAGGCTGAGGCAATCGCTGGTCGCAGTATAACACCAGTATGTGTGTATATACTTTTTAGGACATTTTCCAGCTTCCTATCAACTGGCTCCTTGAGGGCGGCCGTATCAGGAGACGGTAACGCCACTTGTTTTGATAAGCGTGTGAGTGCCTTATCCACCCTAGGGGGTGTTTCCCAACGCGCCCTAACTTCTGGCGGGAAAGGGTATAATGCCAATAATTTCTTAGATATCAGCAATTTTTTATCGGGGGAGACCCACGCATCATCACACACTTCATTTAATTCTTCTGATTCAGGAAAAACTACGGGTAGTTTTTTCACACCCCACATAATACCCTTTTTTGTGGTACTTGTAGTATCAGAAATATGCAAAGCCTCCTTCATTGCCGTGATCATGTAACGTGTGGCCCTACTGGAAAATACGTTTGTTTCTTCACCGTCGACACTGGAGTCAGTGTCCGTGTCTGTGTCGACCGACTGAGGTAATGGGCGCTTTAGAGCCCCTGACGGTGTTTGAGACGCCTGGACAGGCACTAACTGACTTGCCGGCTGTCTCATGTCGTCAACAGTTTTTTGTAAAGTGCTGACACTATCACATAATTCCTTAAATAAGACCATCCAGTCAGGTGTCGACTCCTTATCGGGTAATATCACTACTACAGGCAATTGCTCCGCCTCCACACCATTTTCCTCCTCATACATGTCGACACACGCGTACCGACACACAGGACACACACAGGGAATGCTCTGATAGAGGACAGGACCCCACTAGCCCTTTGGGGAGACAGAGGGAGAGTTTGCCAGCACACACCAGAGCGCTATATATGTATAGGGACAACCTTATAAATAAGTGTTTCTCCCTTATAGCTGCTATATATGTTTTTATATGCCAAATTAGTGCCCCCCCCTCTCTTTTTTACCCTGTTTCTGTAGTGCAGGACTGCAGGGGAGAGTCAGGGAGACGTCCTTCCAGCGGAGCTGTGAGGGAAAATGGCGCTTGTGTGCTGAGGAGATAGGCTCCGCCCCCTTCACGGCGGCCTTTCTCCCGCTTTTTATGAGGTAAAATGGCAGGGGTTAAATACATCCATATAGCCCAGGAGCTATATGTGATGTATTTTTTACCATAAATAGTGTTTTCATTGCGTCTCAGGGCGCCCCCCCCAGCGCCCTGCACCCTCAGTGACCGGAGTGTGAAGTGTGCTGAGAGCAATGGCGCACAGCTGCAGTGCTGTGCGCTACCTTTCTTGAAGACAAGATGCCTTCTGCCGCCGATTTCTGGACCTCTTCACTCTTCTGGCTCTGTAAGGGGGCCGGCGGCGCGGCTCCGGGACCCATCCATGGCTGGGCCTGTGATCGTCCCTCTGGAGCTAATGTCCAGTAGCCAAGAAGCCCAATCCACTCTGCACGCAGGTGAGTTCGCTTCTTCTCCCCTTAGTCCCTCGATGCAGTGAGCCTGTTGCCAGCAGGACTCACTGAAAATAAAAAAACCTAAGTCTATACTTTTATTCTAAGCAGCTCAGGAGAGCTACCTAGATTGCACCCTTCTCAGCCGGGCACAAAAACCTAACTGAGGCTTGGAGGAGGGTCATAGGGGGAGGAGCCAGTGCACACCACCTAGTCCTAAAGCTTTTACTTTTGTGCCCTGTCTCCTGCGGAGCCGCTAATCCCCCATGGTCCTGACGGAGTCCCCAGCATCCACTTAGGACGTCAGAGAAAATGATGCTTATCTTTTTGAAGATGGAGAGTCAGTGGAGGTACACCCAACGCGTTTCGTCCTTAGACTTCATCACCCCTTGATGAAGTCTAAGGACGAAACGCGTTGGGTGTACCTCCACTGACTCTCCATCTTCAAAAAGATAAGCATCATTTTTATCATCCTGAAATATTTTTTATCAGTATGAAATTGTTTTTACTGATTTTACATGATTTTGGATTCTAGCTAAATTATATACTCTATTTTTACCTGTTTATGTTTTTAAAATCTTTTTTTTTTACTGCATATCAAAAAAAAAATTTTTACCTACTTTTTTATCCCATCATTATATTATAAATTGCATAAATAAATATATTGTTACCCTTTTTCTAAAACCGTATCCTGCTATATTCTTCATAGTTACTTTAATTTGATAGACACTGTAAGTCGCTGGTACCCCTATTCCCCTTTTTTTCATATATATATATATATATATATATATGCACACACACTCATGTATATACATGCATATACATGTATACACAAATACACGTATGTACATGTTTATGTATGTATAATACACTGATAGAGTACATTATATTTATGAATTAATTGCTTCCCGATTCTGCAGCATCATCATCAGCACCACCAGTGTTACTCACAGTCACTTCACACTGACTGCTGCACAACACATCACTTAATTTCCGGGCCGCCCGCCACCTGGTGAAGAGACATGGGAGATGAAGGACCAGCAGTGCCACGTTGAGCGGAAGTATTGTGAATTAGTTACCCACACACTCCTTGTGACACCTGCTCCCCGTCTGCCCTCCCACCCGCCGCCTGCCGTCCGGAACCCACACTGACAAGTAAGTCTCAGCAGAATGTGTCTGCCAGCAGCTCCCAGTCCCTCCTAGAGGAACACTGCCAGTGGTGTGGCGGCCGCGGCACACTAGGACTGAGAGACCGCAGCAGGAGGAAAGCACAGGTGGGCGGGAGGAGAGCATGGGCGGACATCACCACGTCACATTGCAAGGTGACGCCAGTCCCCCCAGTGAGGCTGCCGACGAATGCACTCAGCATAGTATTAGCAGCAGGCAGAGGGGGGGCGGGTGCAGCGGTGGTGGGAGGTACGGAAATGAGCTGCAGGCTAGGCTCCACCGATCACACACTCAGCGATCACTGTGCTACAGCAAGCGTGGCGTGCAGCGGTGCTGGACATTAGGGAGTGCCTGTGCGCACCAGGCACCCCCTGTACGCACGCCTATGCGCTACCACCCCCCATATGCCACACTACATCACTATGCTACAGCCCTCCCATATGCTGCACTTCATAATTACACTATACCCCCCATACAACATACTACATCACCACACTACACTACTCACAATAAAATTAAAACATCCCAGTTCCTAATTCTTAATGAGCTCACGTGAGTTCTCTCCCCAACGGAGCTCCAGACCAAGTAACAATGAAGACACCAGCAGCGTGTAGGGGGCAGGCCTGGTCCACTTGTCAGGAGAGAGCAGTCACAGGAGGGTAAGAAGGGGGCGGGGCCTAGTCCTACAGACGGGAGAGAGCACAGACAGGAGAGAGCAAGGTACAGGGGTAGAAGGGGATGGCTGATGTGAAGAAGGGGGCGGGGCCTATTCTTACAGGCTTTCAAAATTCGACTTTAAAATTCGACATTTGACAAATTCGACTTTTCTGCAATGGTACAAATGCGGCAATTCGACAAAAGTATATTCAATTGAAGTTTGTAAATTTGACAACAGTGCTTTTAAACAGTAAATTCGTCATTCTCAATCTGCAACACTTTGCTGGCGGAATCTAATTAAAAAAATTTAAAAACATGTTTTTTTTTTGCTGTTTTTTTTTTTTTTGGTAATAGCATATCTATTTATATTAGAAGGGATTAGGTACTTGGTTTGTCTTTTTTGGAGGCACAAGTATTATTTATATATTTTTTAAAATATTATTTATTTTTTAAATGGAATGTGAAAAACCCAGAAAAAAAATTGTGTGGGTCCCCCCTCCAAAGCATAACCAGCCTCGGGCTCTTCGAGCCGGTCCTGGTTCTAAAAATCCGGGGGAAAAACGGACAGGGGATCCCCCGTATTTTTAAAACCAGCACCGGGCTCTGCGCCTGGTGCTGGTGCAAAAAATACGGGGGACAAAAAGAGTAGGGATCCCCCGTATTTTTTACACCAGCATCGGGCTCCACTAGCTGGACAGATAATGCCACAGCCGGGGGTCACTTTTATACAGTGCCCTGCGGCCGTGGCATTTAATATCCAACTAGTCACCCCTGGCCGGGGTACCCTGGGGGAGTGGGGACCCCTTCAATCAAGGGGTCCCCCCCCCAGCCACCCAAGGGCCAGGGGTGAAGCCCGAGGCTGTCCCCCCCCCATCCAAGGGCTGCGGATGGGAGGCTGATAGCCTTGAGAAAATTTAAAGAATATTGTTTTTTCTAGTAGTACTACAAGTCCCAGCAAGCCTCCCCCGCAAGCTGGTACTTGGAGAACCACAAGTACCAGCATGCAGGAGAAAAACGGGCCCGCTGGTACCTGTAGTTCTACTGGGAAAAAAATACCCAAATAAAAACAGGACACAGGCACCGTGAAAGTATAACTTTATTTCACACCTGCCGACACACACATACTTACCTATGTTGACATGAAGCAGGCGGTCCTCTTCTCCAAGTAGAATCCACGGGTACCTGAAAATAAGATAATTATACTCACCTGATCCAGGTTCCAGATTAAATCCACGTACTTGGCAAAACAACAAACCGAACACCCGGACCAGACGGACTGAAAGGGGTCCCATGTTTACACATAGGACCCCTTTCCACGAATGCAGACATCCGAATCTCGCGAGAATCCGACAGCGGGATGATGACGTTCGTGCGCGCTCGGGCTAGCCGAGCAAGGCGGGAAGGTTCGAACCTGCCTCGGACCCGTGTAAAATGGGTGAAGTTCGGGGGGTTCGGATTCCGACGAACCGAACCCACTCATCACTAGTATGTACGTGTGTGTCAGGTGCCGTGCGCGTACGTACGTGTCAGTGCCTTGCGTGTACGTACGTGTGTGTCAGGTGTCGTGCGTGTATGTGTGTGTGTGTGTCAGGTGGCGCGTACCTACATGTGTGTATGTCAGGTGCTGTGCATGTGTGTACGTACACGCGTGTGTCAGGTGCCGCGCGTGTACGTGTGTGTGTGTGTGTGCCAGGAGCCGCGCGTGTACATGTGTGTGGGTGTCAGGAGCCGTGCGTATACGTACATACGTGTAGGTGTCAGGTGCCGAGCATATACGTACATACGTGTGTGTGTGTCAGGAGCAGCGCGTGTTCGTACATGTGTGTGTGTCAGGAGCCACGCGTGCTTGTGTGTGTGTGTGTCAGGAGCCATGCGTGTGCATACGTGTGTGTGTCAGGTGCCACACGTGTACGTACGTGTGTGTCAGGTGCCGCACGTGTATGTGTGTGTGTGTTAAATGCCGCGTGTGTATGTACGTATGTGTGTGCCTGGAGCCGCGCGTGTACATACATGTGTGTGTGTCAGGTGCTGTACGTGTATGTGTGTGTCTCAGGTGCTGCACGTGTATATGTGTGTATCTCAGGTGCTGCATTTGTATGCGTCAGCTGCCACGTGGGTGTCAGGTGTTGAGCGTGTATGTGTTTGTGTCGCATCTGTATGTGTGTGACTGTCAGGTGCTGCGCGTGTATGTGTGTGTCAGGTGCTGCATGTGTATATATGTGTGAGTGGCAGGTGCTGCGTGTGTATACGAGTGTTTGTGAGGTGCTGCGAGTGTATGTGTGTGTTAGGTGCTCTGAGTGTATATGATTGTGTGTCAGGTGCTGTGCGTGTGTGCGTTAAATGCCACATGTATGTATGTGTGTCAGGTGCTGTGTGTGTGTGTGGGTGTGTCAGGTGCTGCATGTCTGTGTGTGTGGGTGTCTCAGGTGCTGCGTGTGTGTGTCTGTCAGGTGCTGCATGTGTGTGTCAGGTGCTGCATGTCTGCGTGTGTGTGTCAGGCGCTGCATGTCTGTGTGTCAGGTGCTGCGTGTGTGTGTGTGTGTGTCAGGTGCTGTGTGTGTGTGTGTGTGTGTCAGGTGCTGCGTATGTGTGTGTGTGTCAGGTGCTGCGTGTGTGTGTCAGGTGCTGCGTGTCTGCGTGTGTGTGTCAGGTGCTGCGTGTCTGCGTGTGTGTGTCAGGTGCTGCGTGTGTGTGTCAGGTGCTGCGTGTCTGCGTGTGTGTGTCAGGTGCTGCGTGTGTGTGTGTCAGGCACTGCATGTCTGTCAGGTGCTGCGTGTGTGTGTGTGTGTGTCAGGTGCTGTGTGTGTGTGTGTGTGTTTCAGGTGCTGCGTGTGTGTGTGTGTGTGTGTGTCGGGTGCTGCGTGTGTGTGTGTCAGGTGCTGCGTGTCTGCGTGTGTGTGTCAGGAGCTGCGTGTGTGTGTGTGTCAGGTGCTGCCTGTCTGCGTGTGTGTCAGGTGCTGCGTGTGTGTGTGTGTGTGTGTGTCAGGTGCTGCATGTCTGTGTGTCAGGTGCTGTGTGTGTGTGTGTGTGTGTGTGTCAGGTGCTGTGTGTGTGTGTGTGTGTGTGTGTCAGGTGCTGTGTGTGTGTGTGTGTGTGTGTGTGTGTGTCAGGTGCTGCGTGTGTGTCAGGTGCTGCGTGTCTGCGTGTGTCAGGTGCTGCGTGTCTGCGTGTGTGTGTGTGTGTCAGGTGCTGCGTGTCTTCGTGTGTGTGTCAGGTGCTGCATGTCTGCGTGTTTGTGTGTCAGATGCTGTGTGTGTGTCAGGTGCTGCGTGTCTGCGTGTATGTCAGATGCTGCGTGTGAGTGCGTGTGTCAGGTGCATGAGTATGAGTGTCAGGTGCGTGTGAGTGTGTGTGTCAGGTGCTGCGTGTGCGTGTGTGTCAGGTGCTGCGTGTGCGTGAGGTGCTGCGTGTGTGTCAGATGCTGCGTGTGCGTGTGTGTCAGGTGCGTAAGTGTGCGTGTGTGTCAGGTGCGTAAGTGTGCGTGTGTGTCAGGTGCGTGAGTGTGCGTGTGCGTCAGGTGCGTGAGTGTGTGTGTGTGTCAGGTGCGTGAGTGTGTGTGTGTCAGGTGCGTGAGTGTGTGTGTGTCAGGTGCGTGAGTGTGTGTGTGTCAGGCGCTGTGTGTCTGTGTGTGTCAGGCGCTGCGTGTCTGTGTGTGTCAGGCGCTGCGTGTCTGTGTGTGTCAGGCGCTGCGTGTCTGTGTGTGTCAGGCGCTGCGTGTCTGTGTGTGTGTCAGGTGCTGTGTGTGAGTGTGTGCGTGTGTGTCAGGTCCGTTTGAGTGTCAGGTGCTGCATCTGTGTGTGTGTGTCAGGTGCTGCGTGTGTGTCAGGTGCTGCGTGTGTGCGTGTGTGTCAGGCGCTGCATATGCGTGTGTCAGGCGCTGCATGTGCGTGTGTCAGGCGCTGCATGTCTGTGTGTGTCAGGCGCTGCGTGTCTGGGGAAGGTGGCCGGACACACAGCAGGGAGGGGGGGTGGCCGGACACACAGCAGGGAGGGGGGGTGGCCGGACACACAGCGGGGGGGGGGGGGGGGGGGTGGCCGGACACACAGCAGGGGGGAAGGGGGGGCGGACACACAGCAGGGAGGAGGGGGGGGGGGTGGCTGGACACACAGCAGGGAGGGGAGGGTGACCGGACACACGGCAGGGAGGGATGGGGGTAGGGGGTGGCCGGACACAGCAAGAGGAGGGGGGGTGGCCGGACACACAGCAGGGGAGGGGAGGGTGGCCGGACACACAGCAAGGAGGGGGGGTGGCTGGACACACAGCAGGGAGGGGGGGGTGACGGGACACACGGCAGGGAGGGGAGGGGGTGGCCGGACACAGCAGGGAGGAGGGGGGGGTGGCCGGACACGCAGCAGGGGAGGGGAGGGTGGCTGGACACACGGCGGGGGGGGGGGCTGGACACACGGCAAGGGGGGGGGGGAAACACGGCGGGGGGGGGTGGCTGGACACACGGCGGGGGGGGTGGCTGGACACACAGCAGGGAGGGGAGGGTGACCGGACACACGGAAGGGAGGAGGAGGGTGACCGGACACACGGAAGGGAGGAGGAGGTGTGGCCGGACACACAGCAGGGGGGGGGGCGGACACAAAGCAGGGAGGGGAGGGGGTGGCCGGACACAGCGGGAGGAGGGGGGTTGGCCGAACACACAGCACGGGAGGGGAGGGTGGCTGGACACACAGCAGGGAGGGCGGGGGGACGGACACACAGCAGGGAGGGCGGCGGGGGGGGACACACAGCAGGGAGGGCGGGGGGTATGGAAGGACAAACAGCAGGGCGGACAGACACATAGCAGGGAGGGCAGGGGGGGCGGACGGACACACAGCAGGGAGGGGGGGACTAACGGACACACTGCAGGGGGGGGGGACACACCTGACACACTGCAGGGAGGGACGACACACTGCAGGGCGGGGGGGGGGGGGACACTGCAGGGAGGGCGAGGGGGGGGGGAGACGGACACACAGCAGGGAGGGCGAGGGGGTGGGGGACGACGGACACACAGCAGGGAGGGAGGGGAGGACTGGTGACCATAGAGACCTTGATAAATATCGCATACTGCAGGGAGGGAGGGCCGGACACAGCAGGAGGAGAAGGAGGGAGGAGTGGCCGGACACAGCTGCCCGAGACGGCTCCTACTGCCAGCCGCACCACAGACGCGGGGAGGAGACGCAGGCAGCAACCAGGGAAGGTCCGGCGGGCGGCCGGGCACACAGCGGGAGGGAGGGCGGACAAGCGGGGGAGAAGTGGAAGCTGGGTACACAGCGGTGGGCTGCCTGACAGAACTCACCCAGTGCTACGCAGCTCCGGCGAGCTCCTCCCGCTTCATGGACCTCAGTGAACTCACGCGCCGGGAACCGCTGGCTGTCCTCCTGCAGCTCCACGTGACTCCTTCCCACTCTGTCTCCTCGTGCCCAACTGCCAGAGCTACTCTCTGTACACCCCCTGCTGGCGGCCACTGCGCAGCCGCAACAAATTGAAAAGCCCTATCTTTATAATGGGGCATATTTTACTTAATTAAAAAAAAACTGTAACTTCCTGAAAAACCTTAACCCCAAAAGGCACTACACTGGGACATACTCTATCTAGTAAAACAAACCCCAAGTCTTAATTCGTCCTCTATCCTGAGTTATGCCTTCCCAAAAAAATCCTCATTCACTCTATGGGAATACGGTGTCAAAAAGCCACAGAGGGAGTGGCAGAAAAAAACTGACAGTTGGAACTTTAGGTTACTCCCAATTCCTCATTTTTTATTATTTTGCCCTGAAATTTGGCATGCAGCACCGTGTGACGATTCTACGCTCCCATGGCAAATTTCAGCTCAGTACGTCCAATCAGTTTTGAGGTGTAGCCCCTCAAACACCATGCCCCCATCTCAGAAGTTCCCTATGGGAGAATTCCGTTTGTTCGATTCAGCCTTAATATAAGGGCACGACCGTGACCTTATAATATATATATATATATATATATAAAATATATATAATATATATATATATATATATAGATAGATAGATATAGATATAAATATATATATATATATAATATATGTATGTGGCTGTGTACATATATACACGCGTGTGTGTGTGTGTGTGTGTGTGTGTGTGTGTGTGTGTGTGTATATATATATATATATCTATCATGTGTGTATTACTGGTGTCTGCTGGTCTGAGGGATATCTGTGTTGAATTTGTTTGTTTCTTATTTTTTTTATTTTTCTATTTTATTATATATATATATATATATATATATATATATATTTATTTATTTATTTATTTTTTTGGGGGGGGGGCGCAAAATTTCTGTCTTGCCCCGGGTGCCGGTAGTCCTAGTTTCGGCCCTGAGGAGGGGCATAGAGGGAGGAGACAGTTCACACCCTTTGAAAGTCTTAAAGTGCCCATGTCTCCTGCGGATCCCGTCTATACCCCATGGTTCTTAATGTGATCCCAGCATCCTCTAGGACGTATGAGAAAACAAATAACGCACACACGAGGAGGAGAGAACAAAGGAAGCTATAAGGAGGGGAGGGGAGGGGGGGGGGGGGAAGGTAAGGTAGTAAAGGGATATTGGATAAACTACAACCTTATACATATTCATTAATGTACCAGTAGTTAGAAGTAGAAGAGCTCTAACAGAAACCACAAAGCTTATCTAAAGCCACACCACACTGGATATGCCCAATCTCATTTGATCTTTGAAGCAAAGCAGTATTGGACTTTGTTAATACCAAGCAGTCTCCCATCCATGTATTATCAGATTATTTAGGTGTTTTTAAACTACCAACACCCTTTTCTTGGTACTGTACATTTAATTTTTACACATATTATTTTATGTACCAGAAGTTAGAAGTAGAAGAGCTCTAACAGAAACCACAAGCTCATCTACAGCCACAGCACACTGGATTTGCCCAATCTCTCCTGATCATGGAAGCTGAGCAGTGTTGGTCCTGGTTTTAGTACTTGGATGGGAGACCACCAGGAAATACCAGGAGCTGTGTGTATTTTTACAATACCAACACCGTTCTCTTGATGCATTCCATTTTGAAACATTGGGGCAGATCTATTAAGCCTGGTGAACTGATAAAGTAAAAAAATACAAAAGAATATAACCAGGCGCTAATACATCATCACCATATTCTGGTGATCAAATTACTGGTATTAAAAATTATGTACAAATAATACTGCAATTAATGTATACTTAAGCTGCAGGAGAGAGCTTGACTTGGGGTAAATCAAGTAAAAAAAGAACCGGCACTTTAAAGTCTCCGGTAACACTGGAACACTGAACTAATCTCCTCTTGCGCTATAAATAGTATGATATGGCTCAAAGTTCAATAAAAACAAATAAATAATTTCATATATTCTATATTTTTTATTACATATAAATATATATATATATATATATATATATATATATATATACTTTACAATAAACTATTAGACCGGTCAAATAAAATCACTAACAATATATTTGCATAGCTATAGGAGGTGGATCTTAGATCTCTGTGCACAGAGAAATTTTCAAAAATAAAAATCAGTCCATATATTGGATTAAAAAATCAATTTACCAGCTGTAATTCGCACCCATGTAGTAGATAACATATTTATAAGTTGTTATATATTGGAATTCCTCAATATGCTGCCACTTGGCAAAGGAGATGATATTGTGCAAAATAACCGCTTCACACTGGAGCCTTACGTGTAGCTTGCACCAGTTGTTATAACACGGGAGAGTCCAATGACAGAAGAGACGGTCTCGGGCTGCGGGAACGGCGCTTCACTGGCGCCTGCTGTGCTGAATAATTACCCGACTTCCAAGCTTTATGAGTCCACGCCTCCAAGTGCCGTATGCAGACACCACAATCACGGTTGTGTTCTCCCGATCTCCGTTTAGTCCACGGATATTACCGCTAGATGATGGTATATTTTGGGGGTGCAAATAAGGCTGGTATAAGGGTCCAATGACTCTCCCGTGTTATAACAACTGGTGCAAGCTACACGTAAGGCTCCAGTGTGGAGCGGTTATTTTGCACAATATCATCTCCTTTGCCAAGTGGCAGCATATTGAGGAATTCCAATATATAACAACTTATAAATATGTTATCTACTACATGGGTGCGAATTACAGCTGGTAAATTGATTTTTTAATCCAATATATGGACTGATTTTTATTTTTGAAAATTTCTCTGTGCACAGAGTTTATCTAAGATCCACCTCCTATAGCTATGCAAATATATTGTTAGTGATTTTATTTGACCGGTCTAATAGTTTATTGTAAAGTGTATATATATATATATATATATATATATATATTTATATGTAATAAAAAATATAGAATATATGAAATTATTTATTTGTTTTTATTGAACTTTGAGCCATATCATACTATTTATAGCGCAAGAGGAGATTAGTTCAGTGAACTGATAAAGTGCAAGGTGATAAAGTACAAGCCAGTCTGCTCCTAACTGTCATTTTTCAAACCCAGCCTGTGACATGGCAATTAGGAGCTGATTGGCTGGTACTTTATCACCATGCAAATTATCATTTCACCAGGTTTAATAAATCGTCCGCTTATTCATTTATGTACGAGTAGTTAGAAGTAGAAGAACTCTAACAGAAACCACTAAGCTCATCTACAGCCACACCACACTGTATATGCCCAATATCACCTGATTTTAGGCCTGGTTTGTTCTTGGATGTGAGACCACCTGGGAATACCAGGTGCTGTAGGTAGTTTTATACTACCAACACCGTTCTCTTGATGCATTCTATTTTGAAACTTATTCATTGATGTTGAAGTTAGAAACAGCAAAAATCATCTACAGCCGCATCACACTGGATATGTCCAATCTCATCTGATGATGGAAGCTAAGCAGTGTTGTGCCTGGTTTGTTTTTGGATTTCAAGTCCTGCCTTCTAGTTTGGCCACGGCACCTCGGATATTTACCAAGGTCATGGCCGTGATGACGACCCTTCACCATCAGAGAATCAGGATCCTGCCAAATCTGGACGACTTGCTGATCCTGGTGAACTCCCAAGAGGTTCTCCACAGTTATCTGGAACTGGCGGTCCAATTCCTACAAGTCCACGGGTGGCTCATCAACTGAAAAAAGTCCTTGCTGGTCCCTGCTCGGAACATGGCGCACCTAGGGGCACTGCTGGACACACACAGCCAACAATTGTTTCTGTCTCCAGAGAAAGTCCTGAAAATTCAGGACAGTATCTTTCTCTCTCGCCCAAGAGTGTTGATACACATGGCGATGCAAGTACTAGACCTCATGGTGTCGGCTTTCGATATGGTAGAGTACGCTCAATTTCATTACCGCCCTCTGCAGAGGTTAATCCTCTCCAAGTGGGACGGCCTGCCTCATTGGATAATGTCTCAAATGATCTCCTTGACTCCGGAGGTTCGTCTGACACTGAGCTGGTGGCTACAGGACCAACAGTTGAGCAGGAGCCATCCCTTCTGGATCTCTAGCTGTGTCCTCCTGACAATGGATGCCAGTCTTTTGGGCTGGGCCACGGTGTTGGAGCAACACTTTCTCCAGGGTCGGTGAACCAGGGAGGAATCTCTCCTCCTGATATACATTCTGGAATTGCAGGCAGTGTTCAATTAATTGACACTGGCCCTGCCTCTAGTACAGAACAGGCCTGTTCAAGTACAATCTGACAACGCCACCACGGTAGTGTACACAAATCATCAAGGCGGCACTCGAAACTTGGCGGCACTCGAAACTGCATGGCAAAGCTGGAAGTATCAAAAATCCTCCATTGGGTAGAATGTCATCTGACAGCAATATCGGCAGTGTTCATTCCCGGAGTCCTCAACTGGGAAGCGGATTTCCTCAGTCGTCAGGACGTTCACGCTGGAGAGTGGAGAGGCCGCAGCAGAAATGTCTGCACTGGTGTCATTAGGTGACTGAGGCAGGGATGACTGGGAGATAGTGGGTGACTGAAGCATGTATGAGTGGGAGATAGTGGGTGACTGAGGCCGGGGTGACTGGGAGATAGTGGGTTACTGAGGGAGGGGTGATAGGAAGGGGTTGGGTAAGTATGGGAAGAAAGTGGGTGACAGGGATAATAAATGACTAAGGCAGGGGTGATAGGGAGATAGTGGATGATTGTGGCAGGGGTGACAGGGACAGTAAGAGACTGAGGCAGGGGTGACAGGGATAGTGGCTGACTGAGGCAGGGGTGACTGGGAGATAGTGGGTGACTGAGGCAGGGTTGATAGGGATAGTGGGTGACTGAAGCAGGGGTGACAGTGGGTGACTAAAGCAGGGGTGACTGGTATAGTGGGTGACTGAGGCAGGGATCGCAGGTATTGTGGTTGACTGAGGCAGCGGTGACTGGGAGATAGTGGGTAACTGAGGCAGGGGTGACAGGGAAAGTGTGTGACTCAGGCAGGGGTGACAGGGAGATAGTGGGCAGCATATCTCTGCCTCACTGCAGCAGCACATTCCTGCTTCAATGACAGCAGCACATCCCTGCCTCGCTGACAGCAGCACATCCCTGCCTCGCTGACAGCAGCACATCCCTGCCTCGCTGACAGCAGCACATCCCTGCCTCGCTGACAGCAGCACATCCCTGCCTCGATGACAGCAGCACATTTCTGCCTCGCTGACAGCAGCACAGCACTGCTTCGCTGACAGCAGCACATCACTGCTTCACTACCAGCAGCACATCCCTGCCTCACTGGCAGCAGCACATCCCTGCCTTACTGACAGCTGTATATAGGGCCTAATTCAGACCTGATCCCTGCTGTGCATATTCACACAACAGGAGATCAGGTCTGAAGTGCGTGTGTGCTGGTGCCGCAGTGCACCGGCACATGCCAGAGATGCGATCAGCATCTCTGCCCAGTGAGCGCCTCTGCCTGATTGACAGGCATAGGCGGTCACTGGGCAGGAGGAGTCGGGCCAGCGGCGTTGTGCCGCCATTTTGGGGGCACAGTCCGGACAACGCAGACATGGCCGGACCGTATGGGGGCGGGCCGTGACGGCTGCGTGACCCGGACAGCAACGGGCCTTATTTACTAAAATCTCAGATAAATTTTATGGCATTTATGTGCAGTCTAGTTTGCACAGTTGATAGAGTGTTGATCTTGCACTATCAATGTAAGCCTCACATAGGTTTGATACACATGTAAGTTTGTTTTTATTTTACTACATTGTGGTTTGTGGCTCTATACCATGTAATGCATGTCTTTTAACAGTAGTCAAGTCTTCCAATGTGCTTGTTAGTGAAACCCAATAGATAGCTTTATTTTATTTTGTTTCTTCAAATATTGAATGCATATGTCTTATAACTTTTTTTTTTTTAATATATATATATACATTTTTATTATAAGATTTTCAATGACACAAAACCATCCAAGTTGCAGATTATGGATTGTGAAGGACAAATCAACCATATAAACAATTTAAGCAATTTAAATTGCATGCAGGTAGTAGAATATCAAACTCCTTGGATGAGAGTTGGTCGTAATAAACTAGGATAGAAAAGAATACAGTAGAAAATAAGATTTTAAACCTACCGGTAAATCTTTTTCTCGTAGTCCGTAGAGGATGCTGGGGACTCCGTAAGGACCATGGGGATAGACGGGCTCCACAGGAGACATGGGCACTTTAAGGAAGACTTTAGTTCTGGGTGTGCACTGGCTCCTCCCTCTATGCCACAGTTAGAGAAACTGTGCCCAGAGGAGATGGACAGTATGAGGAAAGGATTTTGTTAATCCAGGGCAAGATTCATACCAGCCACACCAATCACACCGTATAACTTGTGATAAACTACCCAGTTATCAGTATGAAAAAACAACATAGCATCAGTGCAGGACCGATGCAACTATAACATAGCCCTTATTGAAGCAATAACTATATACAAGTATTGCAGAAGTAGTCCGCACTTGGGACGGGCGCCCAGCATCCTCTACGGACTACGAGAAAAAGATTTACCGGTAGGTTTAAAATCTTATTTTCTCTAACGTCCTAGAGGATGCTGGGGACTCCGTAAGGACCATGGGGATTATACCAATGCTCCAAAACGGGCGGGAGAGTGCGGATGACTCTGCAGCACCGATTGAGCAAACATGAGTTCCTCCTCAGCCAGGGTATCAAACTTATAGTATTTTGCAAAGGTGTTTGAACCCGACCAAGTAGCAGCTTGACACAGCTGTAGTGCCGAGACCCCTCGGGCAGCCGCCCAAGAAGAGCCCACTTTCCTCGTGGAATGGGCCTTGACCGATTTCAGTAACTGCAATCCAGCCATAGAATGCGCTTGCTGAATCGTGTTACAAATCCGGCGAGCAATAGCCTGCTTTGAAGCAGGGGCACCAATCTTGTTGGTTGCATACAGGACAAACAGCGCTTCAGTTTTCCTGACTCTAGCCGTCCTGGCCACGTAAATTTTCAAAGCCCTGACCACATCAAGTAACTCGGAATCCTCCAAGTCACGCGTAGCCACAGGCACCACAATAGGTTGGTTCATATGAAAAGATTAAACCACTTTTGGTAGGAATTGAGGACGGGTCCGCAATTCCGCTCTATCCACATGGAATACCAAATATGGGCTTTTATGTGACAAAGCCGCTAATTCCGACACTTGCCTAGCCGAAGCCAAGGTTAATAACATGACCACCTTCCACGTGAGATAATTTAACTCCACTGTTTTAAGTGGTTCAAACCAGTGTGATTTTAGAAAACTTAACACCACGTTAAGGTCCCAAGGTGCCACCGGAGGCACAAAAGGAGGCTGAATATGCAGCACTCCTTTTACAAAAGTCTGAACTTCTGGAGGAGAAGCCAATTCTTTTTGAAAGAAAATGGATAAGGCCGAAATCTGGACCTTAATAGAGCCTAATTGTAGGCCCAAATTCACTCCAGTTTGTAGGAAGTGAAGGAAACGGCCCAGATGGAATTCTTCCGTAGGAGCATTCCTGGCCTCACACCAAGAAACATAATTTCGCCATATACGGTGTAATGTTTTAACGTTACATCCTTCCTAGCCTTTATCAGCGTAGGGATGACCTCAACCGGAATGCTAGGATCCGGCATTCAACCGCCATGCCGTCAAACGCAGCCGCGGTAAGTCTTGGAACAGACAGGGCCCCTGATGCAATAGGTCCTGTCTTAGAGGGAGAGGCCACAGATCTTCTGTGAGCATTTCCTGCAGATCCGGATACCAGGTCCTCCGTGGACAATGAGGATTGTTCTCACTTTTCTTTGTCTTATTATCCTCAACACCTTTGGTATGAGAGGAAGAGGAGGAAATACATAGACCGACCGGAACACCCACGGTGTCACTAGGGCGTCTACAGCTACTGCCTGAGGGTCTCTTGACCTTGCGCAATACCTCTGTAGCTTTTTGTTGAGCCGGGACGGCATCATGTCTATCTGTGGCAGTTCCCACCGACTTGTAATCTGTGCAAAGACTTCCTGATGAAGTCCCCACTCTCCCGGATGTAGGTCGTGTCTGCTGAGGAAGTCTGCTTCCTAGTTGTCCACTCCCGGAATGAACACTGCTGACAGTGCGCTTGCGTGATTCTCCACCCAGCGAAGAATTCTGGTGGCTTGTGCCATCGCCACTCTGCTCCTTGTGCCGCCTTGGCGGTTTACATGAGCCACTGCGGTGACGTTGTCTGACTGGATCAGAACCGATTGGTCGCAAAGTAAGGTCTCCGCTTGACGTAGGGCATTGTATATGTTGATGTGAAGACAAGTCTCTTGACTTGACCAAAGACCTTGGAAATTTCTTCCCTGTGTGACTGCTCCCCAACCTTGGAGGCTTGCGTCTGTGGTCACCAGGATCCAGCCCTGAATGCTGAATCTGCGTCCCTCGAGAAGGTGAGCACTCTGCAGCCACCACAGGAGTGATACCCTGACCCTGGGGGACAGGGTGATCAACCAATGCATCTGTAAATGTGACCCGGACCACTTGTCCAGTAGGTCCCATTGGAAAGTCCTCGCATGGAACCTGCCGAATGGAATGGCCTCGTATGATGCCACCATCTTTCCCAGGACTCGAGTGCAGTGATGCACTGACACAAGTTTTGGTTTCAATAGGTTCCTGACAAGAGTCATGAGTTCCTGGGCCTTTTCTATCAGGAGATAAACCCTCTTCTGGTCCGTGTCCAGAATCATGCCCAAGAAAGACAGACGAGTAGTAGGAATCAACTGCGACTTCGGGATATTGAGAATCCAGTCGTGTTGCTGTAACACTTTCAGTGAAAGTGATACGCTGTTCAGCAACTGCTCTCTTGATCTCGCTTTTATGAGATCGCCCAAGTACGGGATAATTGTGACACCTTGCTTGCACAGGAGCACCATCATTTCTGCCATTACCTTGGTGAAAATTCTCAGGGCCATGGAGAGACCAAACAGCAACGTCTGAAATTGGCAATGACAGTCCTGTACCGCAAATCTGAGGTACGCCTGATGAGGTGGATAAATGGGGACATGAAGGTATGCATCCTGTACACAAATGCGGACAACAGGTGTCAAGCCGTGTGTTGCCTTTGTCAAGCTGTAATAAGTAGGGATAAGGACGTTAACCACCTCGGAACATCCTCCCTTATACGACACCTGCAGCGCATTCATCATAAGTCAGTGACAAGTTCAAAAACTTTGGATGACAGCGGAAGCAGTCCACTGACAACTAAATCCCTTCCTCTTGTAACCAAGCTCCTGCAAACCACACCACCAACTCCCTCAGTGTCAATTTCCTCCTTAGACAGGAGAGCCAATAGTCCTGCAGGCCATGTCACTGGCAAGTCTGACGAGTCCTCTCCTGCCTGGGATTCCTCCGATGCATCCTTGAGTGTAACGCCTACTGCTGCTGGCGCTGCTGTTGTTGCTGCTGGGAGTCGATCGTCATCCCAGAGGGGAAGTCGGAAGACCACTTGTACTACTTCCAGTAAGCAATTGACTGTCCAACAGTCCTTTGCGAGGAAGATGAAATATCACAGCAGTCATCCTGCTGCAAAGCGGATAACTCAGGTCTTGTCAGCCTGGGTGGTGAGAAACGTGGTTCCGGTATCCATCGTTAATTTACAGGCAACTAGAGACTTGATTGAGGTACTGTGTCCCCGGTACCAAATACCCTCTAGGTTCCATTTCTCTAGGCAGGCGATACCGAAAATGTACACAGACCTCAGAAAAAGAGTCACCAGTGTCCTAAAAAATGCAGTTGTACCCAATGTCCACTTGTCTGTGGTTAAGTGGAGCAGGGCAGACTCAGGACTATATGACTGTGACAGCCCACTGGGTAGATGTATTGCCCCCCGCAGCAAGAACAGCAGCGGCGGCACCAGTAGCAGCATCTCGCAATTGCCAACTCGTTCCTAGGCAGGCTACGCTTTGTATCACCGCTTTCCATAAGAGGCACACAGCTGACAACCTCTTACGGAAACTGAGGAACATCATCGCAGAATGGCTTACCCCAATTGGACTCTCCTGGGGATTTGTGACATCGGACAACGCCACCAATATTGTGCGTGCATTACATCTGGGCAAATTCCAGCACGTCCCATGTTTTGCACATACATTTAATTTGGTGGTGCAGAATTATTTAAAAAACGACAGGGGCGTGCAAGAGATGCTGTCGGTGGCCCGAAGAATTGCGGGCCACTTTCTGCCTTCAGCCACCGCATGTCGAAGACTGGAGCACCACCAAACATTCCTGAACCTGTCCTGCCATCATCTGAAGCAAGAGGTGGTAACGAGGTGGAATTCAACCCTCTATATGCTTCAGAGGATGGAGGAGCAGCAAAAGGCCATTCAAGCCTATACATCTGCCCACGAAATAGGCAAAGGAGGGGGAATGCACCTGACTCAAGCGCAGTGGAGAATGATTTCAACGTTGTGCAAGGTTCTGCAACCCTTTGAACTTGCCACACGTGAAGTCAGTTCAGACACTGCCAGCCTGAGTCAGTTCATTCCCCTCATCAGGCTTTTGCAGAAGAAGCTGGAGACATTGAAGGAGGAGCTAAAACAGAGCGATTCCACTAGGCATGTGGGACTTGTGGATGGAGCCCTTAATTCGCTTAACCAGGATTCAATCTGTTGAAATCAGAGCACTACATTTTGGCCACCGTGCTCGATCCTAGATTTAAAACCTACATTGTATCTCTTTCCGGCAGACACAAGTCTGCAGAGGTTCAAAGACCTGCTGGTGAGAAAATTGTAAAGTCAAGCGGAACGTGACCCGTCAACAGCTCCTCCTTCACATTCTCCCGCAACTGGGGGTGCGAGGAAAAGGCTAAGAATTCCGAGCCCACCCGCTGGCGGTGATGCAGGGCAGTCTGGAGTGAGTGCTGACATCTGGTCCGGACTGAAGGACCTGGCAACGATTACTGACATGTCGTCTACTGTCACTGCATATGATTCTGTCACCTTTGAAAGAATGGTGGAGAATTATATGAGCGACTGCATCCAGGTAGGCACGTCAGTATGTATACTGGCAGGAAAAAGAGGCAATTTGGAGGCCCTTGCACAAACTGGCTTTATTCTACCTAAGTTGCCCTCCCTCCAGTGTGTACTCCAAAAGAGTGTTTAGTGCAGCCGCTCACCTTGTCAGCAATCGGCGTACGAGGTTACTTCCAGAAAATGTGGAGAAGATGATGATCATCAAAATGAATTATAATCAATTCCTCCGTGGAGACATTCACCAGCAATTGCCTCCAGAAAGTACACAGGGATCTGAGATGGTGGATTCCAGTGGGGACGAATTAATAATCTGTGAGGAGGGGGATGTACACAGTGAAAGGGGTGAGGAATCGGAGGATGATGAGGTGGACATCTTGCCTCTGTAGAGCCAGTTTGTGCAAGGAGAGATTGATTGATTGATTCTTTTTTGGTGGGGGCACAAACCAACCAGTCATTTCAGTCAGTCGTGTGGCAGACCCTGTCGCTGAAATGATGGGTTCATCAATGTTTTTCTTTTCAATCTAAGCCCCTGCAGTTTTCTGTAAGCATCTGCTTCGCTATGATGATCAACAAGTCACATGGGCAAACACTCAGGGCTGGAGGCGTAGATCTTAGGACCAGCTGCTACAAGCATGGCAGAGGTGTCACTATCACTGGTGACACCCAGAGAGGTGGCGAAGGAGATTGTAATGCAGTGCGCGCAGATAAGCAGCGCAATGGTAAAAAGGAGGCATGGTCTCATAGGTAGGGGCGTGGCCTGAATCACCATTTTGTTGCTCCGGGTATCCCGGGGGTTGGGGGCTGCACCCGGGGACTAGTGTGTGAGTGGTGCTGGCTCCTGCACAGTGACAGAAACTGGGTGTTGCACGTAATGTCACAGTGAAACACCCATATTCTGTCACTGAAGAAGAGCCGGCACTTTGGTGTCACCCCCCTTGGCGGGTGACACTCGGGTGTGTGCCGCAACCCTGTTGTGATGCCACTGACCCATGGGAAGCTTTACGTGGCTTACCCATGTGTTAGTAGCCCCAAGCATCTTTTGTGTTAGTCCCTGAAGAAAAACTTCAAATATTGTTTACAATTTTGTAATCAATGGGCCTAATTCAGTAAGGATTGCAAATTCTGCTAAGTAACAGAATTTGCAATCCTTTGGTTCGCATGCTGGGGCCACCCATCACAGGGCATGGCCACCCTGCATGCCGCCTCCCTTCTTGACCACGCTGAAATTGCAGTCTCAGTGCAGTTCAGCGTGATCATAAAAAATGGGTTAGCCTCCTGTTGGTGCAGACTGTACGTGTGCGCAGGAAGCCGCCACCATTTTTGTGATCGCAGCGGCTGCATGTGATGTCATGCAGCCGCTCTGACCATGCCTCATGTTTCTCCGTTGCCGACCCCATTTTGTAGCCCTGCACCGCTCCATCTCCGACTTTGAAATGGATTGTTGCTGACCCCCCCCCCCCCCCCGCACCGATTGACAGTCAGAGGTGATCGCATTATCTGCGGGGTGCCACAGAAAATGCAGGCGCATGCGTATGCTCTTAGCAATTTTTGCAGTTGGATTGCTTATTGCGATTACAATCCAACCTGAATCAGGCTCTATTACCTATCACAATGCACTGCAGGTAGTACAAAATGGGGTTAATATAGGAGAAAAACCCCCAGAGCTGTGCTCCTTAACTGTCCCTGGTGGCTAGTGGAGCGGCTGCCCAGTAATCAGTGTCCACGCCAGTGCGCACACGGCCCGCCCCCTACAGCCACGCTGGATCTCGGTATAGTGTGGGCACAGAAGCCCCTTACCTCCCTTTCATCAGCGGCCTCGTGATCCCGGAGGGCGGTGTGTGTGTGACTGACTTTAGGAAGAAACCGGAGCCTCCGCTGCAGTGACCCAGCAACCAGGGCACGGGAGTATACTGCGCCACTGGGAGTGATGGAGCTGCAGTAAAGATGTCTATTAGACCTAGCCTGCTGCAGCCCTTGTAGATTCTTATAAAAAAAAGTTCTTCTTTTCTTGTCAAAATTAATAGCTAAGAATAGGCTGCCTGAGGCAGCCCCCTGTTAAGTGGCCTGCTACTGAAGGCACCAACTACAAACTGAGCTCCCTGTTCATGGAAGCGAGGTTATAGAGCAGGGGGCGCTGAGCATCTTGGGAACAGTCAAAAGCTTTGAGCCTGCTGGTGCCTCAGATCAAGATCCTACTCTACACCCCAATGTGAATCCTTGTGGAGTCCAGTGTACCCCACAGAAGAAATGAATGTGTCACACCCATTGGCAGCAACATTAGAATAGCTGCTGATGGGCACAATTGAGAAAGGAAGGGGGGAAAACATTTGAATCCAGCACATATATGTAATTTGAATATGTAATTTGTACCTTCCTACTTTAAAATGTAATGGATGAACCTCACCCTGTGAGAACTATCTTTATGATCAAGAGATCTCATATGCAAGATAAGTATGTGTTGGCAGAGGCGCTCACTGGGCAGAGGTGCTGATCGCATCTCTGGCATGTGCCGGTGCACTCAGGGCCGGATTAAGCCTTTGGGGTGCCCGGGGCACTTTAGACAGGGGGGCCCCGGTGGAAGGATGGGGATGGGGGGGGGGGGGGCGGCTGTGTATATGATTGTATATACCTCCCAACATGACCCATTCCAGGAGTGAAAAAATGCTCTCTACCTGGATTTTTCTCTCAATATATGATTGTAGTCACCTGTGTTGAACTATTTCATTGATTATAAAGGTGTTTCAACACAGGTTGTTGTAATCATAACTCCAAGAATTTTGTCCCTTCTGGAATGGGTCATGTTGGGATGTATGGATTGTGCACATTACATTTAGCCCAATGATTTATATTAGCTTTAAACTAATAGTTTAATAATACCTGGGTACTGTTTAGAGCTTCACCTAATTGAAAGACAACTATTTTATAAAATGTAATTATAGTGGAACAAAGACAACTTAAACAACCTTAAAATACACATAGAAAAATAAAATCTATAATTTATTTTGTCACATGCAAAAATAGCAGCAGCCTCTACTATTTACACACTGGGACAGGACTCAGGAGGACTCTATCTGTGTGTGTGTCTAGAGCCTCATTAGAAAACAAGTTACACAGGACTCAGACACCCAGGTGTGGAGAGAACTGTAAGTGACACATGTATTCCACCCTGTGTCACAGCTCTCTCCACCCTCCTATCTCTTCTCTGGTTGGGAAGCCCGGTAGATAGTTCATGAAATCTGATACTCCTGTGTCTCTGGCTGCACTACATACTGTCCAGCTAGCATTCTGGATGTCTGGTTCTACTGTTGCATAAGTGGGAAAGCTAGTGATTTCAGTGTGCTCTGGCCGGGGGGCCCCCTGACAGAGGGGGGCCCGGGGTACAGTATGCCCTGCATCCCCCCCTTAATCTGGCTATGGGTGCACTGCGGCACCAGCACACACACACACTTCAGACCTGATCTCCTGTTGTGTGAATATGCACAGCAGAGATCAGGTCTGAATTAGACCCTATATACAGCTGTCAGTAAGGCAGGGATCTGCTGCTGCCAGTGAGGCAGGGATCTGCTGCTGCCAGTGAGGCAGGGATCTGCTGCTGCCAGTGAGGCAGGGATCTGCTGCTGCCAGTGAGGCAGGGATGTGCTGCTGTCAGTGAAGCAGTGATCTGCTGCTGTCAGTGAGGCAGTGATCTGCTGCTGTCAGTAAGGCAGGGATGTGCTGCTATAAGTGAGGCAGGTATGTGCTGCTGTCAATGAGGCAGGGATGTGCTGCTGTCAGTGAAGCAGGGATGTGCTGCTGTCAGCAAGGCAGTGATCTGCTGCCCACTATCTCCCTATCACCCCTGCCTGAGTCACACACTTTCCCTGTCACCCCTGCCCCAGTTACCCACTATCTCCCAGTCACCGCTGCCTCAGTTAACCACTATACCTGCGACCCCTGCCTCAGTCACCCACTATACCAGTCACCCCTGCTTTAGTCACCCACTATCTGTCACCCCTGCCTCAGTCAACCACTATCTCCATATCACCCCTGCCTCAGTCACCCACTATCCCTGTCACCCCTGCCTCAGTCTCCTACTGTCCCTGTCACCCCTGCCACAGTCATCCACTATATCCCTATCACCCCTGCCTTAGTCACTGACTATCTCCCAGTCACCCCGGCCTCAGTCACCCACTATCTCCCACTCATACATGCTTCAGTCACCCACTATCTCCCAGTCATCCCTGCCTTAGTCACCTACTGACACCAGTGCAGACATTTCTGCTGCGGCCTCTCCACTCTCCAGCGTGAACGTCCTGACGACTGAGGAAATCCGCTTCCCAGTTGAGGACTCCGGGAATGAACACTGCCGATATTGCTGGCAGATGACGTTCTACCCAACTGAGGATTTTTGATACTTCCAGCTTTGCTATGCAATTTCGAGTGCTGCCTTGATGATTTGTGTACACTACCGTGGTGGCGTTGTCCGATTGTACTTGAACAGGCCTGTTCTGTACTAGAGGCAGGGCCAGTGTCAATGAATTGAACACTGCCTGCAATTCCAGAATGTTTATCGGGAGGAGAGATTCCTCCCTGGTCCACCGATGGTGAAGGGTCGTCATCACGGCCATGACCTTGGTGAATTTCCGAGGTGCCGTGGCCAAACCAGAAGGCAGGACCTGAAATCGAAAAACTAACCAGGCACAACACTGCTTAGCTTCCAACATCAGATGAGATTGGACATATCCAGTGTGATGCGGCTGTAGATGATTTTTGCTGTTTCTAACTTCTACTTCTAACTACTGGTACATCAATTAATAAGTTTCAAAATAGAATGCATCAAGAGAACGGTGTTGGTAGTATAAAACTACCTACAGCACCTGGTATTCCCAGGTGGTCTCACATCCAAGAACAAACCAGGCCTAAAATCAGGTGATATTGGGCATATACAGTGTGGTGTGGCTGTAGATGAGCTTAGTGGTTTCTGTTAGAGTTCTTCTACTTCTAACTACTCGTACATAAATGAGTAAGCGGACGATTTATTAAACCTGGTGAAATGATAATTTGCATGGTGATAAAGTACCAGCCAATCAGCTCCTAATTGCCATGTCACAGGCTGGGTTTGAAAAATGACAGTTAGGAGCTGACTGGCTGGTACTTTATCACCTTGCACTTTATCAGTTCACCAGGCTTAATAGATCTGCCCCAATGTTTCAAAATGGAATGCATCAAGAGAACGGTGTTAGTATTGTAAAAATACACACAGCTCCTGGTATTTCCTGGTGGTCTCCCATCCAAGTACTAAAACCAGGACCAACACTGCTCAGCTTCCATGATCAGGAGAGATTGGGCAAATCCAGTGTGCTGTGGCTGTAGATGAGCTGGTGGTTTTTATTACAGCTCTTCTACTTCTAACTTCTGGTACATAAAAGAATACATGTAAAAATTAAATCTACCAAGAAAATGGTGTTGGTAGTTTAAAAACACCTAAAGAATCTGATACTACCAAGCAGTCTCCCATCCATGTATTAACAAAGTCCAATACTGCTTTGCTTCAAAAATCAAATGAGATTGGGCATATCCAGTGTGGTGTGGCTTTAGATAAGCTTTGTGGTTTCTGTTAGAGCTCTTCTACTTCTAACTACTGGTACATTAATGAATATGTATAAGGTTGTAGTTTATCCAATATGCCTTTACTACCTTACCTTTCAACCCCCCCTCCCTCCCCTCTTCTCCTTATAGCTTCCTTAGTTCTCTCCTCCTCATGTGTGCGTTATTTGTTTTCTCATACATCCTAGATGATGCTGGGGTCACATTAAGAACCATGGGGTATAGACGGGATCCGCAGGAGACATGGGCACTTTAAGACTTTCAAAGGGTGTGAACTGTCTCCTCCCTCTATGCCCCTCCTCCAGACTCCAGTTTTAGTATTGTGCACAGTGATACTGGATGCACTACAGGGGAGCTCTACTGAGTTTCTCTGAAAAGACTTGTTAGTTTTTTTTATTTTCAGGGAGGCTGCTGGCAACAGTCTCCCTGCTTCGTGGGACTTAGGGGAGAGAAGTATGACCAACTTCTAGTGAGTTCAATGGCTCTGCTTCAGGCTGACAGGACACCATTAGCTCCTGAGGGTGCTGATCGCTGGGTACGCCTAGATGCACACTCCCGCAGCCTGCCGTCACCCCCTTACAGAGCCAGAAAACAGGTGAGTAGCAGAAGAACAGAAGACTTCTTCTCCAGTGATGGCATTCTGAGGTACCGAGCAGCGAGCGGAACGCTGCGCGCCATGCTCCCACACAAACGCAGGCACTGCAGGGTGCAGGGCACGGGGGGGGGGGGGCACCCTGGGCAGCATAAATTCCTCACAAAAGGCTGGAAAAAGTGGACATTAGTGCCTGGGCACTGTCCTTACCCCGCTAGCGTAATTAATTATTTCTGAGCGGGACAGATACGCGCCATTACAGTAGCGGGGCTTCTTCCTCACCTCACCAGAACATCTTTAGAGCATTACAAGTCTATCACTATAGAGTTTATTATTTCCCAGACTGTGTACTTTTGGCGTTGGATTGTGAGCTGAAAAATCCTCTGTGTCCCTCTGACAGATTTACTGACGGTCTGTCCCCCATAAGCCGATGTGTCTGTGGGTACTTGGTACATGTGTGTCAACATGTCGGTGGCTGAATGTTTTTTCCAAGAGGAAACTATATTAGGAATGCAGACATATGATGGTGGCCCTGTTGGCACCACCAATAACTGACTGGATAAAAGTTTCAGTAATATCAGAGTAAGGTTGGATAAATCTGTGTCCCAGACACAGACGTAGAGAATAGATGTGATGTTCATGGCTATGTTTCTTTTCCCTCAGGCCCCGCGGGGTCGCAAAAATGTTATTTTGCCCAGTTACTACACACTGATACTGACACGGATACTGATTCCTATGTCGACCATAATGTTTCCTGATTAGATCCAATATTGGCAAGGAGCATTCAGTACATGATTGTGGATATTAAGGACATATTAAAATCACTGAAGGCCCTGCTGTTCCTGACAAAGGGGTCTATATGTATGTATATATAGATATATAATGAAAGCTGATGTAACGTTCCTCCATCTCTGTTTGAGAAAGTCTGGGCCAGCTCGACAAGATGGTTTCAAATCCCCAAAAGGATTCTGGTTGTTTATTCATTTCCCGCCGCGGACAGAATAAAGTGGGAGTCACCCCCTGTTCTGCACGGGGCCCTGTCACAAATCCAGCGGATCGTATGCAGGAAGCTACATTATTTCTAGTTATGTAACCAAGGGTACATTACTTAGACCTGCCATTACATGTGCATGGGTGAGTAGTAGTATTCAAGAATTGGTCGAATACCTTGTCATCCGATATAGATACCTTGGAGAGATGGGATACTCCTTACGTTGTATCATATCAAGGACACTGCAGCATACTTACGTGAGACTGCAAGGGATATAGGACTCTTGAGTTCACGGGCCAATTTCATGGCAGTCTCGGATAGGAGGGCATTGTGGATTCACCAAGAGAATGCTGATGCTGACTCCAAGAAGAAAGGGAGTCTCTTCCCTATGAAGGTGAAGCGTTGTTTGGTGACTGCCTAGTTAATTTGATCTCGGCAGCTCCCGCAGGTAAGTCAACCTTCTTGCCCTATGTTCCCTCCCAACGGATGAAGACGCATCATTATCTGATGCAGTCATTTCGGCCCAATAGATATGCAAGAAGTTAAGATTCCCCTTTCTTTGCAGGTAGAGGAAGGAGAAGAGGGAAGAGGTCTGCATCCTCTTCAAGATCGCAGGAGCAGAGATCATCCTCTGCTTCTGCCAAATCCACCGCATGACGCTGGGGCTCTCTTGCAGTAGCCCGCACCAGTGGGGGCACGTCTAAAACTCTTCAGTCAGTTCTGGATTCATTCGGACATGGACTCGTGTGTTTTACAAATAGTGTCCCAAGGGTACAAACTGGGGTTTCAAGACGTTCCCCCTCACCGATTGTTCAAATCGGCTTTAGTCGGCAGGGAGAAGGTTTTTATTCAAGCCTCTTCGAGGTCCCTAAGCCGGACAGCTCGGTCAGACCAATCTGAAATCTGAAATCCCTCAATTTCTACCTAAGGAAATTAAATTTCAAGATGGAATCTCTCAGTGCAGTGATCTCCAGTCCGGAGGAAGGAGATTTCATGGTTTTGGTAGACATAAAGGATGCCTACTTACATGTTCCCATTTAGCCTCTGCATCAAGCTACCTGAGGTTTGCAATTCAGTATTGTCATTACCAATTTCAGACATTGCCGTTTGGTCTGTCCACGGCTCTGAGGATTTTCACCAGGGTGATCGCAAGCAAGGAGTAACAATTATCCCGTACTTGGATGATCTTTTGATAAAGGCGAAATCCAGGGACCAGTTAGTGCAAAACATTGCACTCTCCCTGACAGTTCTTCAACAACATAGTTGGCTCCTAAACTTGCCAAAATCGCAGTTGGTCCCAATGACGCGGTTGTTGTTTTTGGGAGTGATACTGGACACAGAAGAGGTTTTCTTCCAGTGGAAAGGCTCTGGAGATCCAGAGTCTGGTCAAACAAATTCTGAAACCAGCAAGAGTGTTAATCCATCAATGCATTTGGTTGCTGGGTAAGATGGTTGCGGCCTACGAGCCCATTCAGTTTGGCTGGTTCCATGCCAGAGTGTTCCAGTGGGACCTGTTGGACAAGTGGTCCGGATACCACCTACACACGCACCGGAGGATAATCCTGTCTTCCAAGACCAGAATCTCACTCCATTGGTGGCTGCACAGTTCTCACCTCCTAGAGGGGCGAAGGTTCGGGATCCAGGACTGGATCCTAGGGACCATGGATGCAACCCTCCGAGGCTGGGGAGCAGTCACACAGGGGGAAAATGTCCAAGGAAGATGGTCAAGTCGGGAAAGTTGTCTCCACATAAATGTTCTGGAGTTAAGGGCCATTTAATAACTGCAGACACAGTAAGCACTGGGACGGGTGCCCAGCATCCTCTACGGACTAAGAGAAAAGGATTTACCGGTAGGTATTAAAATCCTATTTTCTCTAACGTCCTAGAGGATGCTGGGGACTCCGTAAGGACCATGGGGATAGACGGCTCCGCAGGAGACATGGGCACTTTAAGAAAGACTTTAGTTCTGGGTGTGCACTGGCTCCTCCCTCTATGCCCCTCCTCCATACCTCAGTTTGATACTGTGCCCAGTGGAGACTGGGTGCTTTTCAGGAGCTCTCCTGAGCTTTCTGACAGAAAGTATTTTGTTAGGTTTTTAATTTTCAGGGAGCACTGCTGGCAACAGACTCCCTGCATCGAGGGGAGAGAAGCAGCCCTACTCTCCAAGTTGCAAGGTCCTGCTTCTTAAGCTACTGGACACCATTAGCTCCAAAGGGATTAGCTCCAAAGGGATTGGTACGCAGGATCTCACCCTCGCCGTCCGTCCCAGAGCCGCGCCGCCGTCCCCCTCGCAGAGCCGGAAGATAGAAGCCGGGTGAGTATGAGAAGAAAAGAAGACTTCAGAGGCGGCAGAGGACTTCATGATCTTCATTGAGGTAACGCACAGCACTGCAGCTGTGCGCCATTGCTCCCATACACCTCACATACTCCGGTCACTGTAAGGGTGCAGGGCGCAGGGGGGGCGCCCTGGGCTGCAATATAAACCTCTTTTTGGCAGAAATATAACATATATATACAGCTGGGCACTGTATATATGTATGAGCCCCCGCCAATTGTACAGTTTAAGCGGGACAGAAGCCCGCCGCCGAGGGGGCGGGGCTTCTCCCTCAGCACTCACCAGCGCCATTTTTTCTCCACAGCACCGCTGAGAGGAAGCTCCCCGGACTCTCCCCTGCTTATACCACGGTAGACAAGAGGGTTGAAAAGAGAGGGGGGGGGGCACATAATTTGGCGCAAATTACATACAGCAGCGCTACTGTGCAAACATTAAGTTACTGTGCTATTCCTGGGTTATATAGCGCTGGGGTATGTGCTGGCATACTCTCTCTCTGTCTCTCCAAAGGGCAGAGCCGGCCATAGGCATAGGCAAACTAGACAATTGCCTAGGGCATTTGATATGCCTAGGGGCATCAGCAACTTCTGCTGATTAAAATGATATGCGGCATGCCTATATTCTGTGTGTAGCATTTCATATGCAGATACAGCCACAGTCTCACACAGTATATAGGCGTGCTGCATATCATTTTAATCGGCAGAAGCTGCGTGTGCATCCTAACAACATAGCAATGCAAATAAGATGCATTTTAATAAAAAAAAGGTGCCCCAACGTTAGCATTGAGGCAAGATTTATGAGGACACATCTGTATCCAAGCAGAGGCAGAGGTCACAGTGTTAGTGGCAGTGTGAGTGCTGTGTGCATGTGAGTGGGTTGATTGTGCAGTAGTGTTCGGAATATGAGTAAGGAGCATTATGTGTGTCATGTAAAAATGCATTAATAATGTGCAACATATGTGTAAGGGGCACTATGTGTGTCATTATGTGTATAAGGGCATTAATAATGTGCGGCATATGTGTAAGGGACATTGGTGGTCATTCCGAGTTGTTCGCTCGGTAATTTTCTTCGCATCGCAGCGATTTTCCGCTAATTGCGCATGCGCAAGGGTGGTCATTCCGAGTTGTTCGCTCTGTAATTTTCTTCGCATCGCAGCGATTTTCCGCTAATTGCGCATGCGCAATGTTCGCTCTGCGACTGCGCAAAGTAAATTTGCTATGCAGTTAGGTATTTTACTCACGGCATTACGAGGTTTTTTCTTTGTTCTGCTGATCGTAGTGTGATTGACAGGAAGTGGGTGTTTCTGGGCGGAAACTGGCCGTTTTATGGGTGTGTGTGAAAAAACGCTGCCGTTTCTGGGTAAAACGCGGGAGTGTCTGAAGAAACGGGGGAGTGTCTGGGCGAACGCTGGGTGTGTTTGTGACGTCAAACCAGGAACGAAACTGACTGAACTGATCACAGTTGTCGAGTAAGTCTGGAGCTACTCAGAAACTGCTAAGAAGTGTCTATTCGCAATTCTGCTAATCTTTCGTTCGCAATTTTGATAAGCTAAGATTCACTCCCAGTAGGCGGCGGCTTAGCGTGTGCAATGCTGCTAAAAGCAGCTTGCGAGCTAACAACTCGGAATGAGGGCCATTATGTGTAAAAGGGCATTAATAAAGGTTGTCATAATGTGTAAGACGCATTATGTTTATAAGGACATTAATGATGTGTCTCATATGTGTAAGGGGCATTACTGTGTGGAATTATGTGTATAAATGCATTACTAATGTGTGGCATTATGTGTATAAGGTGCTCTAATATGTAGCGTTGTGTATAGAAAGGGCATTTACTGTGTCGTCTAATGTGAATAAAGAGCAATAGGGTGTGGTGTAATGTAAATAAGGAGCAATTCAGTGTGATGTAATGTGAATAAGGAGCACTACTGTGAGAAGTAACGTTTATAAGGTAAAGTGATACTACTGTGGGATGTAATGTGAATTATGGACACTATCGCGTGATCAAATGTGAATAAAATTGCAGTACTGTGTGGCAGAATTTTAATTGGGGGTACTATTGTGTGGACATGCCCATTGCCAGCAAAAACACACCCCTTTTTGGACTGTGCGCCAAATGTGCGAACTGTTCCTGTTTAAAATATAGGGGGTACAAACACCAAAATAAGTACTGTTATGGGTGAGGGTTGATGGTGCTGGGAAAGAGGTGCAAGGTCAGAGGCGGAACCAGCGGTGGTGCTAGGGGGCACCAGGCAAAATTTTGCCTAGGGCATCATATTGATTAGGGCCAGTTCTGCCAAAGGGCCTTGTGGGGGAAATGTCTTCAGTAAAAGCATTCCCTGTGTGTGTGGTGTGTCGGTACGCGTGTGTCGACATGTCTGAGGAAGAAGGCTATATTAGAGAGGAGCGGGAGCAAATGAATGTGGTGTCTCCGCCGACACCTGATTGGATGGATATGTGGAATGTTTTAAATGCTAGTGTAAACTCATTGCACAAAAGATTAGACAAGGCTGAAGCTTTGGGACAGTCAGGGTCTCAACCCATGCCTGATCCTATGTCGCAGGGACTGTCAGGGTCTCATAAGTGCCCACTATCCAGATTGTTGACACAGATACCGACACGGATTCTGACTCCAGTGTCGATTACGATGATGCAAAGTTACAGCCAAAATTGGCAAAATACATTTGATATATGATTATGGCAATAAAAGATGTTTTGCACATCACAGAGGAGCCCCCTATCCCTGACAAGAGGGTACATATGTACAAGGGAAAGAAGCCTGAGGTAACCTTTTCCCCTCACACGAGCTGAACGAGTTATGTGAAAAAGCTTGGGAATCTCCTGCAGATTTCCAAAAGGATTCTTATGGCGTATCCTTTCCCATCAACGGATAGGTTACGATGGGAATCCTCCCCTTGGGTGGACAAAGCATTAACACGCTTATCCAAGAAGTTAGCCCTCCCGTCCCAGGATACGGCTACCCTCAAAGAGTCTGCTGACCGCAAACAGGAGATTACCCTGAAGTCCATTTATACACATTCAGGTACCTTACTCAGACCGGCAATTGCGTCGGCCTGGGTGTGTATGTGTAGTGCTGTAGCGGCATGGACGGATACCCTAGATAAGGATACTATTTTATTGCCCCTGGGGCATATAAGAGATGCTGTCCTATATATGTGTGTATGCAAACTACAGGTGGTGCTGCATGGCTCACACCCTTTTACTTGTCTTGTAGAGCAACTCTGGAGCTGTTACTGGGTCCAGCTGCTGCAAGAAATCAGCTTGAATGCTTCAGGGGCTGGGGCATGGCCAACATGAGCCCCACACTGATGGGGGTGTATAAAGCGATCTAGGGGTCATCCAAGCGCAACCCCACAAAGGCCGCCATGCCCTGCGTGACCATTTTCTCTTTTCATATGCAGACGAGGGTTGCAGCCAACTATACCCATTGCTTGGATGACATCACCATATGCGAATCCATCTGCTGCAGGCCTTCCCCCAGGAATGCTTGCACTAGTTGTTGCATTTGGTTTGTTGTTTGGGGGGTGCTTCAGTATTAGGCAGCCTTCTGCCCTCACACATTCGTCTGAAAATGTGTTCTCCCTGCAGTTGTTGTCCCCAGATGAGAGTTCCCTTGTGCTGCCTCAGTTGAATCTCCTTTACTTGACGGAGGTGTGCCTGAGCAGCGGCCCTCCCCAGCCCTTTCTCAAATCATACTTATTTTGCTTAGGTGATACCATGGTCATGAAGATTGTTTTCCCAGGGTGAGGTTCATTCATTGCATTCTGGGTATGCTGACCTCTGTGATTTCCCCAAATGTGGGAATCTCGACTGCATAATTTGTGGTAGGGGGGGGGACTGCATTTGTGCTTTCCCCTGGTTGGCTCTGGTATAATTTAGATCTCATTGTCTCAGGTCTCTCTCCAGCCTAGTTTGCTGTCTGTTTCCACTTCTCTTTTCTTGAGCCCCTCCCTTCTATGCCCTTGCGCACTATCCTGACTTCTCCCGTCTGCTTACTTTGTGCCTTCCAACGCACAATGCGAACTACAGGTGGTGTTGCAGGGCCCACACCCTTTTATTTGCCTTACAGAGCAGCTCTGGAGCTGTTACAGTGCCCAGCTGCTGCAAGAAATCAGCTTGAATGCTTCAGGGGCTGGGGCATGGCCAACATGAGCCCCACACCAAAGGAGGGTGGGGGGTGTTCAATGCGAACTAGGGGTCATCCAAGCGCCCCTTTTCTTTTTTCATATGCAGATGAGGGTTCCAGCCAACTTTGGCCCACTGCTTGGATGACATCACCGTATGCAAATCCGTCTGCTGCAGACCTTTCCCCAGGAATGCTTGTACTAGTTGTTGCATATGGTTTGATGTTTGAGGGTGCTTCAGTATTAGGCAGCCTTCCGCCCTCTCATTTTCATCTGAAAAGATGTGGTCTCCCTGCAGTTGTTGTCCCCAGACAAGAGTTCCCTTGTGCTTCCTCAGTTGAATCTCCTTAACTTGACGGGGGTGTGCTCGAGCAGCCGCCCTCCACAGCCCTATCCCAACACATGCTTTTCTTGCGTATGAGATCTCTTGATCATGAAGATAGTTCTCACAGGGTGAGGTTCATCCATTACATTTTAAAGTAGGAAGGTACAAATTACATATTCAAATTACATATATGTGCTGGATTCAAATGTTTTCCCCCCTTCCTTTCTCAATTGTGCCCATCAGCAGCTATTCTAATGTTGCTGCCAATGGGTGTGACACATTCATTTCTTCTGTGGGGTACACTGGACTCCACAAGGATTCACATTGGGGTGTAGAGTAGGATCTTTATCTGAGGCACCAACAGGCTCAAAGCTTTTGACTGTTCCCAAGATGCTCAGCGCCCCCTGCTCTATAACCTCGCTTCCATGAACAGGGAGCTCAGTTTGTAGTTGGTGCCTTCAGTAGCAGGCCACTTAACAGGGGGCTGCCTCAGGCAGCCTATTCTTAGCTATTAATTTTGACAAGAAAAGAAGAACTTTTTTTATAAGAATCTACAAGGGCTGCAGCAGGTTAGGTCTAATAGACATCTTTACTGCAGCTCCATCACTCCCAGCGGCGCAGTATACTCCCGTGCCCTGGTTGCTGGGTCACTGCAGTGGAGGCTCCGGTTTCTTCCTAAGGTCAGTCACACACACACCGCCCTCCGGGATCACGAGGCCGCTGATGAAAGGGAGGTAAGGGACTTCTGTGCCCACAGTATACCGAGATCCAGCGTGGCTGTAGGGGGTGGGCCATGTGCGCACTGGCGTGGACACTGATTACTGGGCAGCCGCTCCACTAGCCACCAGGGACAGTTAAGGAGCACAGCTCTGGGGGGGTTTTCTCTTATATTAACCCCATTTTGTAGTACCCGCAGTGCATTGTGATAGGTAATAGAGCCTGATTCAGGTTGGATTGCAATCGCAATAAGCAATCCAACTGCAAAAATTGCTAAGAGCATACGCATGCGCCTGCATTTTCTGCGGCACCCCGCAGATAATGCGATCGCTTCTGACTGTCAATTGGTGCTCGGGGGGGGGTCAGCAACAATCCATTTCCAAGTCGGAGATGGAGCGGTGCATGGGCAGGGCTACAAAATGGGGTCGGCAACGGAGAAACAGGAGGCGTGGTCAGAGCTGCTGCATGACATCACATGCAACAGCTGCGATCACAAAAATGGTGGCGGCTTCCTGCGCACACATACAGTCTGCACCAACAGGAGGCTAACCCATTTTTTATGATCACGCTGAACTGCACTGAGACTGCAATTTCAGCGTGGTCAAGAAGGGAGGCGGCATGCTGGGTGGCCCCAGCATGCGAACCAAAGGATTGCAAATTCTGTTACTTAGCAGAATTTGCAATCCTTACTGAATTAGGCCCATTGATTACAAAATGTATTTGTAAATATTTGAAGTTTTTCTTCAGGGACTAACACAAAAGATGCTTGGGGCTACTAACACATGGGTAAGCCACGTAAAGCTTCCCATGGGTCAGTGGCATCACAACGGGGTTGCGGCCCACACCCGAGTGTCACCCTCCAAGGGGGGTGACACCAAAGTGCCAGCTCCTCTTCAGTGACAGAATATGGGTGTTTCACTGTAACATTATGTGCAACACCCAGTTTCTGTCACTGTGCAGGAGCCAGCAAAACTCACACACTAGTCCCCGGGTGCAGCACTCAACCCCCGGGATACCCGGAGCAACAAAATGGAGATTCAGGAAAACAGGCCACACCCCTACCTATGAGACCATGCCTCTTTTTACCATTGCGCTGCTTATCTGCGCGCACTGCATTACAATCTCCCTCGCTGCCTCTCTGGGTGTCACCAATGATAGTGACACCTTTGCCATGCTTGTAGCAGCTGGTCCTAAGATCTACGCCTCCAGCCCTGAGTGTTTGCCCTTGTGACTTGTTGATCATCATAGCGAAGCAGATTCTTACAGAAAACTGCAGGGGCTTAGATTGAAAAGAAAAACATTGACGAACCCATCATTTCAGCAACAGGGTCTGCCACACGGCTGACTGAAATGACTGGTTGGTTTGGGCCCCCACCAAAAAAGAAGCAATCAATCTCTCCTTGCACAAACTGGCTCTACAGAGGCAAGATGTCCACCTCATCATCCTACGATTCCTCACCCCTTTCACTGTGTACATCGCCCCCCTCACATATTATTAATTCGTCCCCACTGGAATCCACCATCTCAGATCCCTGTGTACTTTCTGGAGGCAATTGCTGGTAAATGTCTCCACGGAGGAATTGATTATAATTCATTTTGATGATCATCATCTTCTCCACATTTTCTGGAGGCCATCATCTACACGGCATAGCCCTGAATTTTCCAATGCGCAGCTCTTTGCAAAAGAGAGATATTGGCAAGGAAAAGCTGTCTTGTACCTTTGCATTTTTCTCCCAAACGAAGGACACTAGAAAGAAAATTTTAAAGCCTCCTGTTAGGCCATCATCTACACGGCATAGCCCTGAATTTTCCAATGCGCAGCTCTTTGCAAAAGAGAGATATTGGCAAGTAAAAGCTGTCTTGTACCTTTGCATTTTTCTCCCAAACGAAGGACACTAGAAAGAAAATTTTAAAGCCTCCTGTTAGGCCATCATCTACACGGCATAGCCCTGAATTTTCCAATGCGCAGCTCTTTGCAAAAGAGAGATATTGGCAAGGAAAGGCTGTCTTGTACCTTTGCATTTTTCTCCCAAACGAAGGACACTAGAAAGAAAATTTTAAAGCCTCCTGTTAAGCCATCATCTACACGGCATAGCCCTGAATTTTCCAATGCGCAGCTCTTTGCAAAAGAGAGATATTGGCAAGGAAAAGCTGTCTTGTACCTTTGCATTTTTCTCCCAAACGAAGGACACTAGAAAGAAAATTTTAAAGCCTCCTGTTAGGCCATCATCTACACGGCATAGCCCTGAATTTTCCAATGCGCAGCTCTTTGCAAAAGAGAGATATTGGCAAGGAAAAGCTGTCTTGTACCATTGGATTTTTCTCCCAAACGAAGGACACTAGAATGAAAATATTAAAGCCTCCTGTTAGTGCTATATCTACACGGTATAGCCCTGAATTTTCCAATGCGTAGCTCTTTGTAAAAGAGAGATATTGGCAAGGAAAAGCTGTCTTGTACCTTTGCATTTTTCTCCCAAACGAAGGACACTAGAAAGAAAATTTTAAAGCCTCCTGTTAGGCCATCATCTACACGGCATAGCCCTGAATTTTCCAATGCGCAGCTCTTTGCAAAAGAGAGATATTGGCAAGGAAAGGCTGTCTTGTACCTTTGCATTTTTCTCCCAAACGAAGGACACTAGAAAGAAAATTTTAAAGCCTCCTGTTAAGCCATCATCTACACGGCATAGCCCTGAATTTTCCAATGCGCAGCTCTTTGCAAAAGAGAGATATTGGCAAGGAAAAGCTGTCTTGTACCTTTGCATTTTTCTCCCAAACGAAGGACACTAGAAAGAAAATTTTAAAGCCTCCTGTTAGGCCATCATCTACACGGCATAGCCCTGAATTTTCCAATGCGCAGCTCTTTGCAAAAGAGAGATATTGGCAAGGAAAAGCTGTCTTGTACCATTGGATTTTTCTCCCAAACGAAGGACACTAGAATGAAAATATTAAAGCCTCCTGTTAGTGCTATATCTACACGGTATAGCCCTGAATTTTCCAATGCGTAGCTCTTTGTAAAAGAGAGATATTGGCAAGGAAAAGCTGTCTTGTACCTTTGCATTTTTCTCGCAAACGAAGGACACTAGAAAGAAAATTTTAAAGCCTCCTGTTAGGCCATCATCTACACGGCATAGCCCTGAATTTTCCAATGCGCAGCTCTTTGCAAAAGAGAGATATTGGCAAGGAAAAGCTGTCTTGTACCTTTGCATTTTTCTCCCAAACGAAGGACACTAGAAAGAAAATTTTAAAGCCTCCTGTTAGGCCATCATCTACACGGCATAGCCCTGAATTTTCCAATGCGCAGCTCTTTGCAAAAGATAGATATTGGCAAGGAAAAGCTGTCTTGTACCTTTGCATTTTTCTCCCAAACGAAGGACACTAGAAAGAAAATTTTAAAGCCTCCTGTTAGGCCATCATCTACACGGCATAGCCCTGAATTTTCCAATGCGCAGCTCTTTGCAAAAGAGAGATATTGGCAAGGAAAAGCTGTCTTGTACCTTTGCATTTTTCTCCCAAACGAAGGACACTAGAAAGAAAATTTTAAAGCCTCCTGTTAAGCCATCATCTACACGGCATAGCCCTGAATTTTCCAATGCGCAGCTCTTTGCAAAAGAGAGATATTGGCAAGGAAAAGCTGTCTTGTACCTTTGCATTTTTCTCCCAAACGAAGGACACTAGAAAGAAAATTTTAAAGCCTCCTGTTAGGCCATCATCTACACGGCATAGCCCTGAATTTTCCAATGCGCAGCTCTTTGCAAAAGAGAGATATTGGCAAGGAAAAGCTGTCTTGTACCTTTGCATTTTTCTCCCAAACGAAGGACACTAGAAAGAAAATTTTAAAGCCTCCTTTTAGGCCATCATCTACACGGCATAGCCCTGAATTTTCCAATGCGCAGCTCTTTGCAAAAGAGAGATATTGGCAAGGAAAAGCTGTCTTGTACCTTTGCATTTTTCTCCCAAACGAAGGACACTAGAAAGAAAATTTTAAAGCCTCCTGTTAGGCCATCATCTACACGGCATAGCCCTGAATTTTCCAATGCGCAGCTCTTTGCAAAAGAGAGATATTGGCAAGGAAAAGCTGTCTTGTACCTTTGCATTTTTCTCCCAAACGAAGGACACTAGAAAGAAAATTTTAAAGCCTCCTGTTAGGCCATCATCTACACGGCATAGCCCTGAATTTTCCAATGCGCAGCTCTTTGCAAAAGAGAGATATTGGCAAGGAAAAGCTGTCTTGTACCTTTGCATTTTTCTCGCAAACGAAGGACACTAGAAAGAAAATTTTAAAGCCTCCTGTTAGTGCTATATCTACACGGTATAGCCCTGAATTTTCCAATGCGTAGCTCTTTGCAAAAGAGAGATATTGGCAAGGAAAAGCTGTCTTGTACCTTTGCATTTTTCTCGCAAACGAAGGACACTAGAAAGAAAATTTTAAAGCCTCCTTTTAGGCCATCATCTACACGGCATAGCCCTGAATTTTCCAATGCGCAGCTCTTTGCAAAAGATAGATATTGGCAAGGAAAAGCTGTCTTGTACCTTTGCATTTTTCTCCCAAACGAAGGACACTAGAAAGAAAATTTTAAAGCCTCCTGTTAGGCCATCATCTACACGGCATAGCCCTGAATTTTCCAATGCGCAGCTCTTTGCAAAAGAGAGATATTGGCAAGGAAAAGCTGTCTTGTACCTTTGCATTTTTCTCCCAAACGAAGGACACTAGAAAGAAAATTTTAAAGCCTCCTGTTAAGCCATCATCTACACGGCATAGCCCTGAATTTTCCAATGCGCAGCTCTTTGCAAAAGAGAGATATTGGCAAGGAAAAGCTGTCTTGTATCTTTGCATTTTTCTCCCAAACGAAGGACACTAGAAAGAAAATTTTAAAGCCTCCTGTTAGGCCATCATCTACACGGCATAGCCCTGAATTTTCCAATGCGCAGCTCTTTGCAAAAGAGAGATATTGGCAAGGAAAAGCTGTCTTGTACCTTTTGCATTTTTCTCCCAAACGAAGGACACTAGAAAGAAAATTTTAAAGCCTCCTGTTAGGCCATCATCTACACGGCATAGCCCTGAATTTTCCAATGCGCAGCTCTTTGCAAAAGAGAGATATTGGCAAGGAAAAGCTGTCTTGTACCTTTGCATTTTTCTCCCAAACGAAGGACACTAGAAAGAAAATTTTAAAGCCTCCTGTTAGGCCATCATCTACACGGCATAGCCCTGAATTTTCCAATGCGCAGCTCTTTGCAAAAGAGAGATATTGGCAAGGAAAAGCTGTCTTGTACCTTTGCATTTTTCTCCCAAACGAAGGACACTAGAAAGAAAATTTTAAAGCCTCCTGTTAGGCCATCATCTACACGGCATAGCCCTGAATTTTCCAATGCGCAGCTCTTTGCAAAAGAGAGATATTGGCAAGGAAAAGCTGTCTTGTACCTTTGCATTTTTCTCGCAAACGAAGGACACTAGAAAGAAAATTTTAAAGCCTCCTGTTAGTGCTATATCTACACGGTATAGCCCTGAATTTTCCAATGCGTAGCTCTTTGCAAAAGAGAGATATTGGCAAGGAAAAGCTGTCTTGTACCTTTGCATTTTTCTCGCAAACGAAGGACACTAGAAAGAAAATTTTAAAGCCTCCTGTTAGGCCATCATCTACACGGCATAGCCCTGAATTTTCCAATGCGCAGCTCTTTGCAAAAGAGAGATATTGGCAAGGAAAAGCTGTCTTGTACCTTTGCATTTTTCTCCCAAACGAAGGACACTAGAAAGAAAATTTTAAAGCCTCCTGTTAGGCCATCATCTACACGGCATAGCCCTGAATTTTCCAATGCGCAGCTCTTTGCAAAAGATAGATATTGGCAAGGAAAAGCTGTCTTTTACCATTGGATTTTTCTCCCAAACGAAGGACACTAGAATGAAAATTTTAAAGCCTCCTGTTAGTGCTATATCTACACGGTATAGCCCTGAATTTTCCAATGCGTAGCTCTTTGCAAAAGAGAGATATTAGCAAGGAAAAGCTGTCTTGTACCTTTGCATTTTTCTCCCAAACGAAGGACACTAGAAAGAAAATTTTAAAGCCTCCTGTTAGGCCATCATCTACACGGCATAGCCCTGAATTTTCCAATGCGCAGCTCTTTGCAAAAGAGAGATATTGGCAAGAAAAAGCTGTCTTGTACCTTTGCATTTTTCTCCCAAACGAAGGACACTAGAAAGAAAATTTTAAAGCCTCCTGTTAGGCCATCATCTACACGGCATAGCCCTGAATTTTCCAATGCGCAGCTCTTTGCAAAAGAGAGATATTGGCAAGGACAAGCTGTCTTTTACCATTGGATTTTTCTCCCAAACGAAGGACACTAGAATGAAAATTTTAAAGCCTCCTGTTAGTGCTATATCTACACGGTTTAGCCCTGAATTTTCCAATGCGTAGCTCTTTGCAAAAGAGAGATATTGGCAAGGAAAAGCTGTCTTGTACCTTTGCATTTTTCTCCCAAACGAAGGACACTAGAAAGAAAATTTTAAAGCCTCCTGTTAGGCCATCATCTACACGGCATAGCCCTGAATTTTCCAATGCGCAGCTCTTTGCAAAAGAGAGATATTGGAAAGGAAAAGCTGTCTTGTACCATTGGATTTTTCTCCCAAACGAAGGACACTAGAATGAAAATATTAAAGCCTCCTGTTAGTGCTATATCTACACGGTATAGCCCTGATTTTTCCAATGCGTAGCTCTTTGTAAAAGAGAGATATTGGCAAGGAAAAGCTGTCTTGTACCTTTGCCTTTTTCTCGCAAACGAAGGACACTAGAAAGAAAATTTTAAAGCCTCCTGTTAGGCCATCATCTACACGGCATAGCCCTGAATTTTCCAATGCGCAGCTCTTTGCAAAAGAGAGATATTGGCAAGGAAAAGCTGTCTTGTACCTTTGCATTTTTCTCCCAAACGAAGGACACTAGAAAGAAAATTTTAAAGCCTCCTGTTAGGCCATCGTCTACACGGCATAGCCCTGAATTTTCCAATGCGCAGCTCTTTGCAAAAGAGAGATATGGGCAAGGAAAAGCTGTCTTGTACCTTTGCATTTTTCTCCCAAACGAAGGACACTAGAAAGAAAATTTTAAAGCCTCCTGTTAGGCCATCATCTACACGGCATAGCCCTGAATTTTCCAATGCGCAGCTCTTTGCAAAAGAGAGATATTGGCAAGGAAAAGCTGTCTTGTACCTTTGCATTTTTCTCCCAAACGAAGGACACTAGAAAGAAAATTTTAAAGCCTCCTGTTAAGCCATCATCTACACGGCATAGCCCTGAATTTTCCAATGCGCAGCTCTTTGCAAAAGAGAGATATTGGCAAGGAAAAGCTGTCTTGTACCTTTGCATTTTTCTCCCAAACGAAGGACACTAGAAAGAAAATTTTAAAGCCTCCTGTTAGGCCATCATCTACACGGCATAGCCCTGAATTTTCCAATGCGCAGCTCTTTGCAAAAGAGAGATATTGGCAAGGAAAAGCTGTCTTGTACCATTGGATTTTTCTCCCAAACGAAGGACACTAGAATGAAAATATTAAAGCCTCCTGTTAGTGCTATATCTACACGGTATAGCCCTGAATTTTCCAATGCGTAGCTCTTTGTAAAAGAGAGATATTGGCAAGGAAAAGCTGTCTTGTACCTTTGCATTTTTCTCGCAAACGAAGGACACTAGAAAGAAAATTTTAAAGCCTCCTGTTAGGCCATCATCTACACGGCATAGCCCTGAATTTTCCAATGCGCAGCTCTTTGCAAAAGAGAGATATTGGCAAGGAAAAGCTGTCTTGTACCTTTGCATTTTTCTCCCAAACGAAGGACACTAGAAAGAAAATTTTAAAGCCTCCTGTTAGGCCATCATCTACACGGCATAGCCCTGAATTTTCCAATGCGCAGCTCTTTGCAAAAGATAGATATTGGCAAGGAAAAGCTGTCTTGTACCTTTGCATTTTTCTCCCAAACGAAGGACACTAGAAAGAAAATTTTAAAGCCTCCTGTTAGGCCATCATCTACACGGCATAGCCCTGAATTTTCCAATGCGCAGCTCTTTGCAAAAGAGAGATATTGGCAAGGAAAAGCTGTCTTGTACCTTTGCATTTTTCTCCCAAACGAAGGACACTAGAAAGAAAATTTTAAAGCCTCCTGTTAAGCCATCATCTACACGGCATAGCCCTGAATTTTCCAATGCGCAGCTCTTTGCAAAAGAGAGATATTGGCAAGGAAAAGCTGTCTTGCACCTTTGCATTTTTCTCCCAAACGAAGGACACTAGAAAGAAAATTTTAAAGCCTCCTGTTAGGCCATCATCTACACGGCATAGCCCTGAATTTTCCAATGCGCAGCTCTTTGCAAAAGAGAGATATTGGCAAGGAAAAGCTGTCTTATACCTTTGCATTTTTCTTCCAAACGAAGGACACTAGAAAGAAAATTTTAAAGCCTCCTGTTAGGCCATCATCTACACGGCATAGCCCTGAATTTTCCAATGCGCAGCTCTTTGCAAAAGAGAGATATTGGCAAGGAAAAGCTGTCTTGTACCTTTGCATTTTTCTCGCAAACGAAGGACACTAGAAAGAAAATTTTAAAGCCTCCTGTTAGTGCTATATCTACACGGTATAGCCCTGAATTTTCCAATGCGTAGCTCTTTGCAAAAGAGAGATATTGGCAAGGAAAAGCTGTCTTGTACCTTTGCATTTTTCTCGCAAACGAAGGACACTAGAAAGAAAATTTTAAAGCCTCCTTTTAGGCCATCATCTACACGGCATAGCCCTGAATTTTCCAATGCGCAGCTCTTTGCAAAATATAGATATTGGCAAGGAAAAGCTGTCTTGTACCTTTGCATTTTTCTCCCAAACGAAGGACACTAGAAAGAAAATTTGAAAGCCTCCTGTTAGGCCATCATCTACACGGCATAGCCCTGAATTTTCCAATGCGCAGCTCTTTGCAAAAGAGAGATATTGGCAAGGAAAAGCTGTCTTGTACCTTTGCATTTTTCTCCCAAACGAAGGACACTAGAAAGAAAATTTTAAAGCCTCCTGTTAAGCCATCATCTACACGGCATAGCCCTGAATTTTCCAATGCGCAGCTCTTTGCAAAAGAGAGATATTGGCAAGGAAAAGCTGTCTTGTATCTTTGCATTTTTCTCCCAAACGAAGGACACTAGAAAGAAAATTTTAAAGCCTCCTGTTAGGCCATCATCTACACGGCATAGCCCTGAATTTTCCAATGCGCAGCTCTTTGCAAAAGAGAGATATTGGCAAGGAAAAGCTGTCTTGTACCTTTGCATTTTTCTCCCAAACGAAGGACACTAGAAAGAAAATTTTAAAGCCTCCTGTTAGGCCATCATCTACACGGCATAGCCCTGAATTTTCCACTGCGCAGCTCTTTGCAAAAGAGAGATATTGGCAAGGAAAACCTGTCTTGTACCTTTGCATTTTTCTCCCAAACGAAGGACACTAGAAAGAAAATTTTAAAACCTCCTGTTAGGCCATCATCTACACGGCATAGCCCTGAATTTTCCAATGCGCAGCTCTTTGCAAAAGAGAGATATTGGCAAGGAAAAGCTGTCTTGTACCTTTGCATTTTTCTCGCAAACGAAGGACACTAGAAAGAAAATTTTAAAGCCTCCTGTTAGTGCTATATCTACACGGTATAGCCCTGAATTTTCCAATGCGTAGCTCTTTGCAAAAGAGAGATATTGGCAAGGAAAAGCTGTCTTGTACCTTTGCCTTTTTCTCGCAAACGAAGGACACTAGAAAGAAAATTTTAAAGCCTCCTGTTAGGCCATCATCTACACGGCATAGCCCTGAATTTTCCAATGCGCAGCTCTTTGCAAAAGAGAGATATTGGCAAGGAAAAGCTGTCTTGTACCTTTGCATTTTTCTCCCAAACGAAGGACACTAGAAAGAAAATTTTAAAGCCTCCTGTTAGGCCATCGTCTACACGGCATAGCCCTGAATTTTCCAATGCGCAGCTCTTTGCAAAAGAGAGATATGGACAAGGAAAAGCTGTCTTGTACCTTTGCATTTTTCTCCCAAACGAAGGACACTAGAAAGAAAATTTTAAAGCCTCCTGTTAGGCCATCATCTACACGGCATAGCCCTGAATTTTCCAATGCGCAGCTCTTTGCAAAAGAGAGATATTGGCAAGGAAAAGCTGTCTTGTACCTTTGCATTTTTCTCCCAAACGAAGGACACTAGAAAGAAAATTTTAAAGCCTCCTGTTAAGCCATCATCTACACGGCATAGCCCTGAATTTTCCAATGCGCAGCTCTTTGCAAAAGAGAGATATTGGCAAGGAAAAGCTGTCTTGTACCTTTGCATTTTTCTCCCAAACGAAGGACACTAGAAAGAAAATTTTAAAGCCTCCTGTTAGGCCATCATCTACACGGCATAGCCCTGAATTTTCCAATGCGCAGCTCTTTGCAAAAGAGAGATATTGGCAAGGAAAAGCTGTCTTGTACCTTTGCATTTTTCTCCCAAACGAAGGACACTAGAAAGAAAATTTTAAAGCCTCCTGTTAGGCCATCATCTACACGGCATAGCCCTGAATTTTCCAATGCGCAGCTCTTTGCAAAAGAGAGATATTGGCAAGGAAAAGCTGTCTTGTACCTTTGCATTTTTCTCGCAAACGAAGGACACTAGAAAGAAAATTTTAAAGCCTCCTGTTAGTGCTATATCTACACGGTATAGCCCTGAATTTTCCAATGCGTAGCTCTTTGCAAAAGAGAGATATTGGCAAGGAAAAGCTGTCTTGTACCTTTGCCTTTTTCTCGCAAACGAAGGACACTAGAAAGAAAATTTTAAAGCCTCCTGTTAGGCCATCATCTACACGGCATAGCCCTGAATTTTCCAATGCGCAGCTCTTTGCAAAAGAGAGATATTGGCAAGGAAAAGCTGTCTTGTACCTTTGCATTTTTCTCCCAAACGAAGGACACTAGAAAGAAAATTTTAAAGCCTCCTGTTAGGCCATCGTCTACACGGCATAGCCCTGAATTTTCCAATGCGCAGCTCTTTGCAAAAGAGAGATATGGACAAGGAAAAGCTGTCTTGTACCTTTGCATTTTTCTCCCAAACGAAGGACACTAGAAAGAAAATTTTAAAGCCTCCTGTTAGGCCATCATCTACACGGCATAGCCCTGAATTTTCCAATGCGCAGCTCTTTGCAAAAGAGAGATATTGGCAAGGAAAAGCTGTCTTGTACCTTTGCATTTTTCTCCCAAACGAAGGACACTAGAAAGAAAATTTTAAAGCCTCCTGTTAAGCCATCATCTACACGGCATAGCCCTGAATTTTCCAATGCGCAGCTCTTTGCAAAAGAGAGATATTGGCAAGGAAAAGCTGTCTTGTACCTTTGCATTTTTCTCCCAAACGAAGGACACTAGAAAGAAAATTTTAAAGCCTCCTGTTAGGCCATCATCTACACGGCATAGCCCTGAATTTTCCAATGCGCAGCTCTTTGCAAAAGAGAGATATTGGCAAGGAAAAGCTGTCTTGTACCATTGGATTTTTCTCCCAAACGAAGGACACTAGAATGAAAATATTAAAGCCTCCTGTTAGTGCTATATCTACACGGTATAGCCCTGAATTTTCCAATGCGTAGCTCTTTGTAAAAGAGAGATATTGGCAAGGAAAAGCTGTCTTGTACCTTTGCATTTTTCTCGCAAACGAAGGACACTAGAAAGAAAATTTTAAAGCCTCCTGTTAGGCCATCATCTACACGGCATAGCCCTGAATTTTCCAATGCGCAGCTCTTTGCAAAAGAGAGATATTGGCAAGGAAAAGCTGTCTTGTACCTTTGCATTTTTCTCCCAAACGAAGGACACTAGAAAGAAAATTTTAAAGCCTCCTGTTAGGCCATCATCTACACGGCATAGCCCTGAATTTTCCAATGCGCAGCTCTTTGCAAAAGATAGATATTGGCAAGGAAAAGCTGTCTTGTACCTTTGCATTTTTCTCCCAAACGAAGGACACTAGAAAGAAAATTTTAAAGCCTCCTGTTAGGCCATCATCTACACGGCATAGCCCTGAATTTTCCAATGCGCAGCTCTTTGCAAAAGAGAGATATTGGCAAGGAAAAGCTGTCTTGTACCTTTGCATTTTTCTCCCAAACGAAGGACACTAGAAAGAAAATTTTAAAGCCTCCTGTTAAGCCATCATCTACACGGCATAGCCCTGAATTTTCCAATGCGCAGCTCTTTGCAAAAGAGAGATATTGGCAAGGAAAAGCTGTCTTGCACCTTTGCATTTTTCTCCCAAACGAAGGACACTAGAAAGAAAATTTTAAAGCCTCCTGTTAGGCCATCATCTACACGGCATAGCCCTGAATTTTCCAATGCGCAGCTCTTTGCAAAAGAGAGATATTGGCAAGGAAAAGCTGTCTTATACCTTTGCATTTTTCTTCCAAACGAAGGACACTAGAAAGAAAATTTTAAAGCCTCCTGTTAGGCCATCATCTACACGGCATAGCCCTGAATTTTCCAATGCGCAGCTCTTTGCAAAAGAGAGATATTGGCAAGGAAAAGCTGTCTTGTACCTTTGCATTTTTCTCGCAAACGAAGGACACTAGAAAGAAAATTTTAAAGCCTCCTGTTAGTGCTATATCTACACGGTATAGCCCTGAATTTTCCAATGCGTAGCTCTTTGCAAAAGAGAGATATTGGCAAGGAAAAGCTGTCTTGTACCTTTGCATTTTTCTCGCAAACGAAGGACACTAGAAAGAAAATTTTAAAGCCTCCTTTTAGGCCATCATCTACACGGCATAGCCCTGAATTTTCCAATGCGCAGCTCTTTGCAAAATATAGATATTGGCAAGGAAAAGCTGTCTTGTACCTTTGCATTTTTCTCCCAAACGAAGGACACTAGAAAGAAAATTTGAAAGCCTCCTGTTAGGCCATCATCTACACGGCATAGCCCTGAATTTTCCAATGCGCAGCTCTTTGCAAAAGAGAGATATTGGCAAGGAAAAGCTGTCTTGTACCTTTGCATTTTTCTCCCAAACGAAGGACACTAGAAAGAAAATTTTAAAGCCTCCTGTTAAGCCATCATCTACACGGCATAGCCCTGAATTTTCCAATGCGCAGCTCTTTGCAAAAGAGAGATATTGGCAAGGAAAAGCTGTCTTGTATCTTTGCATTTTTCTCCCAAACGAAGGACACTAGAAAGAAAATTTTAAAGCCTCCTGTTAGGCCATCATCTACACGGCATAGCCCTGAATTTTCCAATGCGCAGCTCTTTGCAAAAGAGAGATATTGGCAAGGAAAAGCTGTCTTGTACCTTTGCATTTTTCTCCCAAACGAAGGACACTAGAAAGAAAATTTTAAAGCCTCCTGTTAGGCCATCATCTACACGGCATAGCCCTGAATTTTCCACTGCGCAGCTCTTTGCAAAAGAGAGATATTGGCAAGGAAAACCTGTCTTGTACCTTTGCATTTTTCTCCCAAACGAAGGACACTAGAAAGAAAATTTTAAAGCCTCCTGTTAGGCCATCATCTACACGGCATAGCCCTGAATTTTCCAATGCGCAGCTCTTTGCAAAAGAGAGATATTGGCAAGGAAAAGCTGTCTTGTACCTTTGCATTTTTCTCGCAAACGAAGGACACTAGAAAGAAAATTTTAAAGCCTCCTGTTAGTGCTATATCTACACGGTATAGCCCTGAATTTTCCAATGCGTAGCTCTTTGCAAAAGAGAGATATTGGCAAGGAAAAGCTGTCTTGTACCTTTGCATTTTTCTCGCAAACGAAGGACACTAGAAAGAAAATTTTAAAGCCTCCTGTTAGGCCATCATCTACACGGCATAGCCCTGAATTTTCCAATGCGCAGCTCTTTGCAAAAGAGAGATATTGGCAAGGAAAAGCTGTCTTGTACCTTTGCATTTTTCTCCCAAACGAAGGACACTAGAAAGAAAATTTTAAAGCCTCCTGTTAGGCCATCATCTACACGGCATAGCCCTGAATTTTCCAATGCGCAGCTCTTTGCAAAAGATAGATATTGGCAAGGAAAAGCTGTCTTTTACCATTGGATTTTTCTCCCAAACGAAGGACACTAGAATGAAAATTTTAAAGCCTCCTGTTAGTGCTATATCTACACGGTATAGCCCTGAATTTTCCAATGCGTAGCTCTTTGCAAAAGAGAGATATTAGCAAGGAAAAGCTGTCTTGTACCTTTGCATTTTTCTCCCAAACGAAGGACACTAGAAAGAAAATTTTAAAGCCTCCTGTTAGGCCATCATCTACACGGCATAGCCCTGAATTTTCCAATGCGCAGCTCTTTGCAAAAGAGAGATATTGGCAAGAAAAAGCTGTCTTGTACCTTTGCATTTTTCTCCCAAACGAAGGACACTAGAAAGAAAATTTTAAAGCCTCCTGTTAGGCCATCATCTACACGGCATAGCCCTGAATTTTCCAATGCGCAGCTCTTTGCAAAAGAGAGATATTGGCAAGGAAAAGCTGTCTTTTACCATTGGATTTTTCTCCCAAACGAAGGACACTAGAATGAAAATTTTAAAGCCTCCTGTTAGTGCTATATCTACACGGTTTAGCCCTGAATTTTCCAATGCGTAGCTCTTTGCAAAAGAGAGATATTGGCAAGGAAAAGCTGTCTTGTACCTTTGCATTTTTCTCCCAAACGAAGGACACTAGAAAGAAAATTTTAAAGCCTCCTGTTAGGCCATCATCTACACGGCATAGCCCTGAATTTTCCAATGCGCAGCTCTTTGCAAAAGAGAGATATTGGCAAGGAAAAGCTGTCTTGTACCATTGGATTTTTCTCCCAAACGAAGGACACTAGAATGAAAATATTAAAGCCTCCTGTTAGTGCTATATCTACACGGTATAGCCCTGAATTTTCCAATGCGTAGCTCTTTGTAAAAGAGAGATATTGGCAAGGAAAAGCTGTCTTGTACCTTTGCCTTTTTCTCGCAAACGAAGGACACTAGAAAGAAAATTTTAAAGCCTCCTGTTAGGCCATCATCTACACGGCATAGCCCTGAATTTTCCAATGCGCAGCTCTTTGCAAAAGAGAGATATTGGCAAGGAAAAGCTGTCTTGTACCTTTGCATTTTTCTCCCAAACGAAGGACACTAGAAAGAAAATTTTAAAGCCTCCTGTTAGGCCATCGTCTACACGGCATAGCCCTGAATTTTCCAATGCGCAGCTCTTTGCAAAAGAGAGATATGGGCAAGGAAAAGCTGTCTTGTACCTTTGCATTTTTCTCCCAAACGAAGGACACTAGAAAGAAAATTTTAAAGCCTCCTGTTAGGCCATCATCTACACGGCATAGCCCTGAATTTTCCAATGCGCAGCTCTTTGCAAAAGAGAGATATTGGCAAGGAAAAGCTGTCTTGTACCTTTGCATTTTTCTCCCAAACGAAGGACACTAGAAAGAAAATTTTAAAGCCTCCTGTTAAGCCATCATCTACACGGCATAGCCCTGAATTTTCCAATGCGCAGCTCTTTGCAAAAGAGAGATATTGGCAAGGAAAAGCTGTCTTGTACCTTTGCATTTTTCTCCCAAACGAAGGACACTAGAAAGAAAATTTTAAAGCCTCCTGTTAGGCCATCATCTACACGGCATAGCCCTGAATTTTCCAATGCGCAGCTCTTTGCAAAAGAGAGATATTGGCAAGGAAAAGCTGTCTTGTACCATTGGATTTTTCTCCCAAACGAAGGACACTAGAATGAAAATATTAAAGCCTCCTGTTAGTGCTATATCTACACGGTATAGCCCTGAATTTTCCAATGCGTAGCTCTTTGTAAAAGAGAGATATTGGCAAGGAAAAGCTGTCTTGTACCTTTGCATTTTTCTCGCAAACGAAGGACACTAGAAAGAAAATTTTAAAGCCTCCTGTTAGGCCATCATCTACACGGCATAGCCCTGAATTTTCCAATGCGCAGCTCTTTGCAAAAGAGAGATATTGGCAAGGAAAAGCTGTCTTGTACCTTTGCATTTTTCTCCCAAACGAAGGACACTAGAAAGAAAATTTTAAAGCCTCCTGTTAGGCCATCATCTACACGGCATAGCCCTGAATTTTCCAATGCGCAGCTCTTTGCAAAAGATAGATATTGGCAAGGAAAAGCTGTCTTGTACCTTTGCATTTTTCTCCCAAACGAAGGACACTAGAAAGAAAATTTTAAAGCCTCCTGTTAGGCCATCATCTACACGGCATAGCCCTGAATTTTCCAATGCGCAGCTCTTTGCAAAAGAGAGATATTGGCAAGGAAAAGCTGTCTTGTACCTTTGCATTTTTCTCCCAAACGAAGGACACTAGAAAGAAAATTTTAAAGCCTCCTGTTAAGCCATCATCTACACGGCATAGCCCTGAATTTTCCAATGCGCAGCTCTTTGCAAAAGAGAGATATTGGCAAGGAAAAGCTGTCTTGCACCTTTGCATTTTTCTCCCAAACGAAGGACACTAGAAAGAAAATTTTAAAGCCTCCTGTTAGGCCATCATCTACACGGCATAGCCCTGAATTTTCCAATGCGCAGCTCTTTGCAAAAGAGAGATATTGGCAAGGAAAAGCTGTCTTGTACCTTTGCATTTTTCTTCCAAACGAAGGACACTAGAAAGAAAATTTTAAAGCCTCCTGTTAGGCCATCATCTACACGGCATAGCCCTGAATTTTCCAATGCGCAGCTCTTTGCAAAAAAGAGATATTGGCAAGGAAAAGCTGTCTTGTACCTTTGCATTTTTCTCCCAAACGAAGGACACTAGAAAGAAAATTTTAAAGCCTCTTGTTAGGCCATCATCTACACGGCATAGCCCTGAATTTTCCAATGCGCAGCTCTTTGCAAAAGAGAGATATTGGCAAGGAAAAGCTGTCTTGTACCTTTGCATTTTTCTCCCAAACGAAGGACACTAGAAAGAAAATTTTAAAGCCTCCTGTTAGGCCATCATCTACACGGCATAGCCCTGAATTTTCCAATGCGCAGCTCTTTGCAAAAGAGAGATATTGGCAAGGAAAAGCTGTCTTGTACCTTTGCATTTTTCTCCCAAACGAAGGACACTAGAAAGAAAATTTTAAAGCCTCCTGTTAGGCCATCATCTACACGGCATAGCCCTGAATTTTCCAATGCGCAGCTCTTTGCAAAAGAGAGATATTGGCAAGGAAAAGCTGTCTTGTACCTTTGCATTTTTCTCCCAAACGAAGGACACTAGAAAGAAAATTTTAAAGCCTCCTGTTAAGCCATCATCTACACGGCATAGCCCTGAATTTTCCAATGCGCAGCTCTTTGCAAAAGAGAGATATTGGCAAGGAAAAGCTGTCTTGTACCTTTGCATTTTTCTCCCAAACGAAGGACACTAGAAAGAAAATTTTAAAGCCTCCTGTTAGGCCATCATCTACACGGCATAGCCCTGAATTTTCCAATGCGCAGCTCTTTGCAAAAGAGAGATATTGGCAAGGAAAAGCTGTCTTGTACCTTTGCATTTTTCTCCCAAACGAAGGACACTAGAAAGAAAATTTTAAAGCCTCCTGTTAGTGCTATATCTACACGGTATAGCCCTGCATTTTCCAATGCGTAGCTCTTTGCAAAAGAGAGATATTGGCAAGGAAAAGCTGTCTTGTACCTTTGCATTTTTCTCCCAAACGAAGGACACTAGAAAGAAAATTTTAAAGCCTCCTGTTAGGCCATCATCTACACGGCATAGCCCTGAATTTTCCAATGCGCAGCTCTTTGCAAAAGAGAGATATTGGCAAGGAAAAGCTGTCTTGTACCTTTGCATTTTTCTCCCAAACGAAGGACACTAGAAAGAAAATTTTAAAGCCTCCTGTTAGGCCATCATCTACACGGCATAGCCCTGAATTTTCCAATGCGCAGCTCTTTGCAAAAGAGAGATATTGGCAAGGAAAAGCTGTCTTGTACCTTTGCATTTTTCTCCCAAACGAAGGACACTAGAAAGAAAATTTTAAAGCCTCCTGTTAGGCCATCATCTACACGGCATAGCCCTGAATTTTCCAATGCGCAGCTCTTTGCAAAAGAGAGATATTGGCAAGGAAAAGCTGTCTTGTACCTTTGCATTTTTCTCGCAAACGAAGGACACTAGAAAGAAAATTTTAAAGCCTCCTGTTAGTGCTATATCTACACGGTATAGCCCTGAATTTTCCAATGCGTAGCTCTTTGCAAAAGAGAGATATTGGCAAGGAAAAGCTGTCTTGTACCTTTGCATTTTTCTCGCAAACGAAGGACACTAGAAAGAAAATTTTAAAGATTCCTGTTAGGCCATCATCTACACGGCATAGCCCTGAATTTTCCAATGCGCAGCTCTTTGCAAAAGAGAGATATTGGCAAGGAAAAGCTGTCTTGTACCTTTGCATTTTTCTCCCAAACGAAGGACACTAGAAAGAAAATTTTAAAGCCTCCTGTTAAGCCATCATCTACACGGCATAGCCCTGAATTTTCCAATGCGCAGCTCTTTGCAAAAGAGAGATATTGGCAAGGAAAAGCTGTCTTGTACCTTTGCATTTTTCTCCCAAACGAAGGACACTAGAAAGAAAATTTTAAAGCCTCCTGTTAGGCCATCATCTACACGGCATAGCCCTGAATTTTCCAATGCGCAGCTCTTTGCAAAAGAGAGATATTGGCAAGGAAAAGCTGTCTTGTACCTTTGCATTTTTCTCCCAAACGAAGGACACTAGAAAGAAAATTTTAAAGCCTCCTGTTAGGCCATCATCTACACGGCATAGCCCTGAATTTTCCAATGCGCAGCTCTTTGCAAAAGAGAGATATTGGCAAGGAAAAGCTGTCTTGTACCTTTGCATTTTTCTCGCAAACGAAGGACACTAGAAAGAAAATTTTAAAGCCTCCTGTTAGTGCTATATCTACACGGTATAGCCCTGAATTTTCCAATGCGTAGCTCTTTGCAAAAGAGAGATATTGGCAAGGAAAAGCTGTCTTGTACCTTTGCATTTTTCTCGCAAACGAAGGACACTAGAAAGAAAATTTTAAAGATTCCTGTTAGGCCATCATCTACACGGCATAGCCCTGAATTTTCCAATGCGCAGCTCTTTGCAAAAGAGAGATATTGGCAAGGAAAAGCTGTCTTGTACCTTTGCATTTTTCTCCCAAACGAAGGACACTAGAAAGAAAATTTTAAAGCCTCCTGTTAGGCCATCATCTACACGGCATAGCCCTGAATTTTCCAATGCGCAGCTCTTTGCAAAAGAGAGATATTGGCAAGGAAAAGCTGTCTTGTACCTTTGCATTTTTCTCCCAAACGAAGGACACTAGAAAGAAAATTTTAAAGCCTCCTGTTAGTGCTATATCTACACGGTATAGCCCTGAATTTTCCAATGCGCAGCTCTTTGCAAAAGAGAGATATTGGCAAGGAAAAGCTGTCTTGTACCTTTGCATTTTTCTCCCAAACGAAGGACACTAGAAAGAAAATTTTAAAGCCTCCTGTTAGGCCATCATCTACACGGCATAGCCCTGAATTTTCCAATGCGCAGCTCTTTGCAAAAGAGAGATATTGGCAAGGAAAAGCTGTCTTGTACCTTTGCATTTTTCTCCCAAACGAAGGACACTAGAAAGAAAATTTTAAAGCCTCCTGTTAGGCCATCATCTACACGGCATAGCCCTGAATTTTCCAATGCGCAGCTCTTTGCAAAAGAGAGATATTGGCAAGGAAAAGCTGTCTTGTACCTTTGCATTTTTCTCCCAAACGAAGGACACTAGAAAGAAAATTTTAAAGCCTCCTGTTAGGCCATCATCTACACGGCATAGCCCTGAATTTTCCAATGCGTAGCTCTTTGCAAAAGAGAGATATTGGCAAGGAAAAGCTGTCTTGTACCTTTGCATTTTTCTCGCAAACGAAGGACACTAGAAAGAAAATTTTAAAGCCTCCTGTTAGGCCATCATCTACACGGCATAGCCCTGAATTTTCCAATGCGCAGCTCTTTGCAAAAGAGAGATATTGGCAAGGAAAAGCTGTCTTGTACCTTTGCATTTTTCTCCCAAACGAAGGACACTAGAAAGAAAATTTTAAAGCCTCCTGTTAGGCCATCATCTACACGGCATAGCCCTGAATTTTCCAATGCGCAGCTCTTTGCAAAAGATAGATATTGGCAAGGAAAAGCTGTCTTTTACCATTGGATTTTTCTCCCAAACGAAGGAAACTAGAATGAAAATTTTAAAGCCTCCTGTTAGTGCTATATCTACACGGTATAGCCCTGAATTTTCCAATGCGTAGCTCTTTGCAAAAGAGAGATATTAGCAAGGAAAAGCTGTCTTGTACCTTTGCATTTTTCTCCCAAACGAAGGACACTAGAAAGAAAATTTTAAAGCCTCCTGTTAGGCCATCATCTACACGGCATAGCCCTGAATTTTCCAATGCGCAGCTCTTTGCAAAAGAGAGATATTGGCAAGAAAAAGCTGTCTTGTACCTTTGCATTTTTCTCCCAAACGAAGGACACTAGAAAGAAAATTTTAAAGCCTCCTGTTAGGCCATCATCTACACGGCATAGCCCTGAATTTTCCAATGCGCAGCTCTTTGCAAAAGAGAGATATTGGCAAGGAAAAGCTGTCTTGTACCTTTGCATTTTTCTCCCAAACGAAGGACACTAGAAAGAAAATTTTAAAGCCTCCTGTTAGGCCATCATCTACACGGCATAGCCCTGAATTTTCCAATGCGCAGCTCTTTGCAAAAGAGAGATATTGGCAAGGAAAAGCTGTCTTGTACCTTTGCATTTTTCTCCCAAACGAAGGACACTAGAAAGAAAATTTTAAAGCCTCCTGTTAGGCCATCATCTACACGGCATAGCCCTGAATTTTCCAATGCGCAGCTCTTTGCAAAAGAGAGATATTGGCAAGGAAAAGCTGTCTTGTACCTTTGCATTTTTCTCCCAAACGAAGGACACTAGAAAGAAAATTTTAAAGCCTCCTGTTAGGCCATCATCTACACGGCATAGCCCTGAATTTTCCAATGCGCAGCTCTTTGCAAAAGAGAGATATTGGCAAGGAAAAGCTGTCTTGTACCTTTGCATTTTTCTCGCAAACGAAGGACACTAGAAAGAAAATTTTAAAGCCTCCTGTTAGTGCTATATCTACACGGTATAGCCCTGAATTTTCCAATGCGTAGCTCTTTGCAAAAGAGAGATATTGGCAAGGAAAAGCTGTCTTGTACCTTTGCATTTTTCTCCCAAACGAAGGACACTAGAAAGAAAATTTTAAAGCCTCCTGTTAGGCCATCATCTACACGGCATAGCCCTGAATTTTCCAATGCGCAGCTCTTTGCAAAAGAGAGATATTGGCAAGGAAAAGCTGTCTTGTACCTTTGCATTTTTCTCGCAAACGAAGGACACTAGAAAGAAAATTTTAAAGCCTCCTGTTAGTGCTATATCTACACGGTATAGCCCTGAATTTTCCAATGCGTAGCTCTTTGCAAAAGAGAGATATTGGCAAGGAAAAGCTGTCTTGTACCTTTGCATTTTTCTCGCAAACGAAGGACACTAGAAAGAAAATTTTAAAGATTCCTGTTAGGCCATCATCTACACGGCATAGCCCTGAATTTTCCAATGCGCAGCTCTTTGCAAAAGAGAGATATTGGCAAGGAAAAGCTGTCTTGTACCTTTGCATTTTTCTCCCAAACGAAGGACACTAGAAAGAAAATTTTAAAGCCTCCTGTTAAGCCATCATCTACACGGCATAGCCCTGAATTTTCCAATGCGCAGCTCTTTGCAAAAGAGAGATATTGGCAAGGAAAAGCTGTCTTGTACCTTTGCATTTTTCTCCCAAACGAAGGACACTAGAAAGAAAATTTTAAAGCCTCCTGTTAGGCCATCATCTACACGGCATAGCCCTGAATTTTCCAATGCGCAGCTCTTTGCAAAAGAGAGATATTGGCAAGGAAAAGCTGTCTTGTACCTTTGCATTTTTCTCCCAAACGAAGGACACTAGAAAGAAAATTTTAAAGCCTCCTGTTAGGCCATCATCTACACGGCATAGCCCTGAATTTTCCAATGCGCAGCTCTTTGCAAAAGAGAGATATTGGCAAGGAAAAGCTGTCTTGTACCTTTGCATTTTTCTCCCAAACGAAGGACACTAGAAAGAAAATTTTAAAGCCTCCTGTTAGGCCATCATCTACACGGCATAGCCCTGAATTTTCCAATGCGCAGCTCTTTGCAAAAGAGAGATATTGGCAAGGAAAAGCTGTCTTGTACCTTTGCATTTTTCTCCCAAACGAAGGACACTAGAAAGAAAATTTTAAAGCCTCCTGTTAGGCCATCATCTACACGGCATAGCCCTGAATTTTCCAATGCGCAGCTCTTTGCAAAAGAGAGATATTGGCAAGGAAAAGCTGTCTTGTACCTTTGCATTTTTCTCGCAAACGAAGGACACTAGAAAGAAAATTTTAAAGCCTCCTGTTAGTGCTATATCTACACGGTATAGCCCTGAATTTTCCAATGCGTAGCTCTTTGCAAAAGAGAGATATTGGCAAGGAAAAGCTGTCTTGTGCCTTTGCATTTTTCTCGCAAACGAAGGACACTAGAAAGAAAATTTTAAAGCCTCCTGTTAGGCCATCATCTACACGGCATAGCCCTGAATTTTCCAATGCGCAGCTCTTTGCAAAAGAGAGATATTGGCAAGGAAAAGCTGTCTTGTACCTTTGCATTTTTCTCCCAAACGAAGGACACTAGAAAGAAAATTTTAAAGCCTCCTGTTAGGCCAACATCTACACGGCATAGCCCTGAATTTTCCAATGCGCAGCTCTTTGCAAAAGATAGATATTGGCAAGGAAAAGCTGTCTTTTACCATTGGATTTTTCTCCCAAACGAAGGAAACTAGAATGAAAATTTTAAAGCCTCCTGTTAGTGCTATATCTACACGGTATAGCCCTGAATTTTCCAATGCGTAGCTCTTTGCAAAAGAGAGATATTAGCAAGGAAAAGCTGTCTTGTACCTTTGCATTTTTCTCCCAAACGAAGGACACTAGAAAGAAAATTTTAAAGCCTCCTGTTAGGCCATCATCTACACGGCATAGCCCTGAATTTTCCAATGCGCAGCTCTTTGCAAAAGAGAGATATTGGCAAGAAAAAGCTGTCTTGTACCTTTGCATTTTTCTCCCAAACGAAGGACACTAGAAAGAAAATTTTAAAGCCTCCTGTTAGGCCATCATCTACACGGCATAGCCCTGAATTTTCCAATGCGCAGCTCTTTGCAAAAGAGAGATATTGGCAAGGAAAAGCTGTCTTTTACCATTGGATTTTTCTCCCAAACGAAGGACACTAGAATGAAAATTTTAAAGCCTCCTGTTAGTGCTATATCTACACGGTTTAGCCCTGAATTTTCCAATGCGTAGCTCTTTGCAAAAGAGAGATATTGGCAAGGAAAAGCTGTCTTTTACCATTGCATTTTTCTCCCAAACGAAGGACACTAGAATGAAAATTTTAAAGCCTCCTGTTAGTGCTATATCTACACGGTTTAGCCCTGAATTTTCCAATGCGCAGCTCTTTGCAAAAGAGAGATATTGGCAAGGAAAAGCTGTCTTTTACCATTGCATTTTTCTCCCAAACGAAGGACACTAGAAAGAAAATTTTAAAGCCTCCTGTTAGGCCATCATCTACACGGCATAGCCCTGAATTTTCCAATGCGCAGCTCTTTGCAAAAGAGAGATATTGGCAAGGAAAAGCTGTCTTGTACCTTTGCATTTTTCTCCCAAACGAAGGACACTAGAAAGAAAATTTTAAAGCCTCCTGTTAGGCCATCATCTACACGGCATAGCCCTGAATTTTCCAATGCGCAGCTCTTTGCAAAAGAGAGATATTGGCAAGGAAAAGCTGTCTTGTACCTTTGCATTTTTCTCGCAAACGAAGGACACTAGAAAGAAAATTTTAAAGCCTCCTGTTAGTGCTATATCTACACGGTATAGCCCTGAATTTTCCAATGCGTAGCTCTTTGCAAAAGAGAGATATTGGCAAGGAAAAGCTGTCTTGTACCTTTGCATTTTTCTCCCAAACGAAGGACACTAGAAAGAAAATTTTAAAGCCTCCTGTTAGGCCATCATCTACACGGCATAGCCCTGAATTTTCCAATGCGCAGCTCTTTGCAAAAGAGAGATATTGGCAAGGAAAAGCTGTCTTGTACCTTTGCATTTTTCTCCCAAACGAAGGACACTAGAAAGAAAATTTTAAAGCCTCCTGTTAGGCCATCATCTACACGGCATAGCCCTGAATTTTCCAATGCGCAGCTCTTTGCAAAAGAGAGATATTGGCAAGGAAAAGCTGTCTTGTACCTTTGCATTTTTCTCCCAAACGAAGGACACTAGAAAGAAAATTTTAAAGCCTCCTGTTAGGCCATCATCTACACGGCATAGCCCTGAATTTTCCAATGCGCAGCTCTTTGCAAAAGAGAGATATTGGCAAGGAAAAGCTGTCTTGTACCTTTGCATTTTTCTCCCAAACGAAGGACACTAGAAAGAAAATTTTAAAGCCTCCTGTTAGGCCATCATCTACACGGCATAGCCCTGAATTTTCCAATGCGCAGCTCTTTGCAAAAGAGAGATATTGGCAAGGAAAAGCTGTCTTGTACCTTTGCATTTTTCTCGCAAACGAAGGACACTAGAAAGAAAATTTGAAAGCCTCCTGTTAGTGCTATATCTACACGGTATAGCCCTGAATTTTCCAATGCGTAGCTCTTTGCAAAAGAGAGATATTGGCAAGGAAAAGCTGTCTTGTACCTTTGCATTTTTCTCGCAAACGAAGGACACTAGAAAGAAAAATTTAAAGCCTCCTGTTAGGCCATCATCTACACGGCATAGCCCTGAATTTTCCAATGCGCAGCTCTTTGCAAAAGAGAGATATTGGCAAGGAAAAGCTGTCTTGTACCTTTGCATTTTTCTCCCAAACGAAGGACACTAGAAAGAAAATTTTAAAGCCTCCTGTTAAGCCATCATCTACACGGCATAGCCCTGAATTTTCCAATGCGCAGCTCTTTGCAAAAGAGAGATATTGGCAAGGAAAAGCTGTCTTGTACCTTTGCATTTTTCTCCCAAACGAAGGACACTAGAAAGAAAATTTTAAAGCCTCCTGTTAGGCCATCATCTACACGGCATAGCCCTGAATTTTCCAATGCGCAGCTCTTTGCAAAAGAGAGATATTGGAAAGGAAAAGCTGTCTTGTACCTTTGCATTTTTCTCCCAAACGAAGGACACTAGAAAGAAAATTTTAAAGCCTCCTGTTAGGCCATCATCTACACGGCATAGCCCTGAATTTTTCAATGCGCAGCTCTTTGCAAAAGAGAGATATTGGCAAGGAAAAGCTGTCTTGTACCTTTGCATTTTTCTCCCAAACGAAGGACACTAGAAAGAAAATTTTAAAGCCTCCTGTTAGGCCATCATCTACACGGCATAGCCCTGAATTTTCCAATGCGCAGCTCTTTGCAAAAGAGAGATATTGGCAAGGAAAAGCTGTCTTGTACCTTTGCATTTTTCTCCCAAACGAAGGACACTAGAAAGAAAATTTTAAAGCCTCCTGTTAGGCCATCATCTACACGGCATAGCCCTGAATTTTCCAATGCGCAGCTCTTTGCAAAAGAGAGATATTGGCAAGGAAAAGCTGTCTTGTACCTTTGCATTTTTCTCGCAAACGAAGGACACTAGAAAGAAAATTTTAAAGCCTCCTGTTAGGCCATCATCTACACGGCATAGCCCTGAATTTTCCAATGCGCAGCTCTTTGCAAAAGAGAGATATTGGCAAGGAAAAGCTGTCTTGTACCTTTGCATTTTTCTCCCAAACGAAGGACACTAGAAAGAAAATTTTAAAGCCTCCTGTTAGGCCATCATCTACACGGCATAGCCCTGAATTTTCCAATGCGCAGCTCTTTGCAAAAGAGAGATATTGGCAAGGAAAAGCTGTCTTGTACCTTTGCATTTTTCTCGCAAACGAAGGACACTAGAAAGAAAATTGTAAAGCCTCCTGTTAGGCCATCATCTACACGGCATAGCCCTGAATTTTCCAATGCGCAGCTCTTTGCAAAAGAGAGATATTGGCAAGGAAAAGCTGTCTTGTACCTTAGCATTTTTCTCCCAAACGAAGGACACTAGAAAGAAAATTTTAAAGCCTCCTGTTAGGCCATCATCTACACGGCATAGCCCTGAATTTTCCAATGCGCAGCTCTTTGCAAAAGAGAGATATTGGCAAGGAAAAGCTGTCTTGTACCTTTGCATTTTTCTCGCAAACGAAGGACACTAGAAAGAAAATTTGAAAGCCTCCTGTTAGTGCTATATCTACACGGTATAGCCCTGAATTTTCCAATGCGTAGCTCTTTGCAAAAGAGAGATATTGGCAAGGAAAAGCTGTCTTGTACCTTTGCATTTTTCTCGCAAACGAAGGACACTAGAAAGAAAATTTTAAAGCCTCCTGTTAGGCCATCATCTACACGGCATAGCCCTGAATTTTCCAATGCGCAGCTCTTTGCAAAAGAGAGATATTGGCAAGGAAAAGCTGTCTTGTACCTTTGCATTTTTCTCCCAAACGAAGGACACTAGAAAGAAAATTTTAAAGCCTCCTGTTAAGCCATCATCTACACGGCATAGCCCTGAATTTTCCAATGCGCAGCTCTTTGCAAAAGAGAGATATTGGCAAGGAAAAGCTGTCTTGTACCTTTGCATTTTTCTCCCAAACGAAGGACACTAGAAAGAAAATTTTAAAGCCTCCTGTTAGGCCATCATCTACACGGCATAGCCCTGAATTTTCCAATGCGCAGCTCTTTGCAAAAGAGAGATATTGGCAAGGAAAAGCTGTCTTGTACCTTTGCATTTTTCTCCCAAACGAAGGACACTAGAAAGAAAATTTTAAAGCCTCCTGTTAGGCCATCATCTACACGGCATAGCCCTGAATTTTCCAATGCGCAGCTCTTTGCAAAAGAGAGATATTGGCAAGGAAAAGCTGTCTTGTACCTTTGCATTTTTCTCCCAAACGAAGGACACTAGAAAGAAAATTTTAAAGCCTCCTGTTAGGCCATCATCTACACGGCATAGCCCTGAATTTTCCAATGCGCAGCTCTTTGCAAAAGAGAGATATTGGCAAGGAAAAGCTGTCTTGTACCTTTGCATTTTTCTCCCAAACGAAGGACACTAGAAAGAAAATTTTAAAGCCTCCTGTTAGGCCATCATCTACACGGCATAGCCCTGAATTTTCCAATGCGCAGCTCTTTGCAAAAGAGAGATATTGGCAAGGAAAAGCTGTCTTGTACCTTTGCATTTTTCTCGCAAACGAAGGACACTAGAAAGAAAATTTTAAAGCCTACTGTTAGTGCTATATCTACACGGTATAGCCCTGAATTTTCCAATGCGTAGCTCTTTGCAAAAGAGAGATATTGGCAAGGAAAAGCTGTCTTGTACCTTTGCATTTTTCTCGCAAACGAAGGACACTAGAAAGAAAATTTTAAAGCCTCCTGTTAGGCCATCATCTACACGGCATAGCCCTGAATTTTCCAATGCGCAGCTCTTTGCAAAAGAGAGATATTGGCAAGGAAAAGCTGTCTTGTACCTTTGCATTTTTCTCCCAAACGAAGGACACTAGAAAGAAAATGTTAAAGCCTCCTGTTAGGCCATCATCTACACGGCATAGCCCTGAATTTTCCAATGCGCAGCTCTTTGCAAAAGATAGATATTGGCAAGGAAAAGCTGTCTTTTACCATTGGATTTTTCTCCCAAACGAAGGAAACTAGAATGAAAATTTTAAAGCCTCCTGTTAGTGCTATATCTACACGGTATAGCCCTGAATTTTCCAATGCGTAGCTCTTTGCAAAAGAGAGATATTAGCAAGGAAAAGCTGTCTTGTACCTTTGCATTTTTCTCCCAAACGAAGGACTCTAGAAAGAAAATTTTAAAGCCTCCTGTTAGGCCATCATCTACACGGCATAGCCCTAAATTTTCCAATGCGCAGCTCTTTGCAAAAGAGAGATATTGGCAAGAAAAAGCTGTCTTGTACCTTTGCATTTTTCTCCCAAACGAAGGACACTAGAAAGAAAATTTTAAAGCCTCCTGTTAGGCCATCATCTACACGGCATAGCCCTGAATTTTCCAATGCGCAGCTCTTTGCAAAAGAGAGATATTGGCAAGGAAAAGCTGTCTTGTACCATTGTATTTTTCTCCCAAACGAAGGACACTAGAATGAAAATATTAAAGCCTCCTGTTAGTGCTATATCTACACGGTGTAGCCCTGAATTTTCCAATGCGTAGCTCTTTGTAAAAGAGAGATATTGGCAAGGAAAAGCTGTCTTGTACCTTTGCATTTTTCTCGCAAACGAAGGACACTAGAAAGAAAATTTTAAAGCCTCCTGTTAGGCCATCATCTACACGGCATAGCCCTGAATTTTCCAATGCGCAGCTCTTTGCAAAAGAGAGATATTGGCAAGGAAAAGCTGTCTTGTACCTTTGCATTTTTCTCCCAAACGAAGGACACTAGAAAGAAAATTTTAAAGCCTCCTGTTAGGCCATCATCTACACGGCATAGCCCTGAATTTTCCAATGCGCAGCTCTTTGCAAAAGAGAGATATTGGCAAGGAAAAGCTGTCTTGTACCTTTGCATTTTTCTCGCAAACGAAGGACACTAGAAAGAAAATTTTAAAGCCTCCTGTTAGTGCTATATCTACACGGTATAGCCCTGAATTTTCCAATGCGTAGCTCTTTGCAAAAGAGAGATATTGGCAAGGAAAAGCTGTCTTGTACCTTTGCATTTTTCTCGCAAACGAAGGACACTAGAAAGAAAATTTTAAAGATTCCTGTTAGGCCATCATCTACACGGCATAGCCCTGAATTTTCCAATGCGCAGCTCTTTGCAAAAGAGAGATATTGGCAAGGAAAAGCTGTCTTGTACCTTTGCATTTTTCTCCCAAACGAAGGACACTAGAAAGAAAATTTTAAAGCCTCCTGTTAAGCCATCATCTACACGGCATAGCCCTGAATTTTCCAATGCGCAGCTCTTTGCAAAAGAGAGATATTGGCAAGGAAAAGCTGTCTTGTACCTTTGCATTTTTCTCCCAAACGAAGGACACTAGAAAGAAAATTTTAAAGCCTCCTGTTAGGCCATCATCTACACGGCATAGCCCTGAATTTTCCAATGCGCAGCTCTTTGCAAAAGAGAGATATTGGCAAGGAAAAGCTGTCTTGTACCTTTGCATTTTTCTCCCAAACGAAGGACACTAGAAAGAAAATTTTAAAGCCTCCTGTTAGGCCATCATCTACACGGCATAGCCCTGAATTTTCCAATGCGCAGCTCTTTGCAAAAGAGAGATATTGGCAAGGAAAAGCTGTCTTGTACCTTTGCATTTTTCTCCCAAACGAAGGACACTAGAAAGAAAATTTTAAAGCCTCCTGTTAGGCCATCATCTACACGGCATAGCCCTGAATTTTCCAATGCGCAGCTCTTTGCAAAAGAGAGATATTGGCAAGGAAAAGCTGTCTTGTACCTTTGCATTTTTCTCGCAAACGAAGGACACTAGAAAGAAAATTTTAAAGCCTCCTGTTAGTGCTATATCTACACGGTATAGCCCTGAATTTTCCAATGCGTAGCTCTTTGCAAAAGAGAGATATTGGCAAGGAAAAGCTGTCTTGTGCCTTTGCATTTTTCTCGCAAACGAAGGACACTAGAAAGAAAATTTTAAAGCCTCCTGTTAGGCCATCATCTACACGGCATAGCCCTGAATTTTCCAATGCGCAGCTCTTTGCAAAAGAGAGATATTGGCAAGGAAAAGCTGTCTTGTACCTTTGCATTTTTCTCCCAAACGAAGGACACTAGAAAGAAAATTTTAAAGCCTCCTGTTAGGCCATCATCTACACGGCATAGCCCTGAATTTTCCAATGCGCAGCTCTTTGCAAAAGATAGATATTGGCAAGGAAAAGCTGTCTTTTACCATTGGATTTTTCTCCCAAACGAAGGAAACTAGAATGAAAATTTTAAAGCCTCCTGTTAGTGCTATATCTACACGGTATAGCCCTGAATTTTCCAATGCGTAGCTCTTTGCAAAAGAGAGATATTAGCAAGGAAAAGCTGTCTTGTACCTTTGCATTTTTCTCCCAAACGAAGGACACTAGAAAGAAAATTTTAAAGCCTCCTGTTAGGCCATCATCTACACGGCATAGCCCTGAATTTTCCAATGCGCAGCTCTTTGCAAAAGAGAGATATTGGCAAGAAAAAGCTGTCTTGTACCTTTGCATTTTTCTCCCAAACGAAGGACACTAGAAAGAAAATTTTAAAGCCTCCTGTTAGGCCATCATCTACACGGCATAGCCCTGAATTTTCCAATGCGCAGCTCTTTGCAAAAGAGAGATATTGGCAAGGAAAAGCTGTCTTTTACCATTGGATTTTTCTCCCAAACGAAGGACACTAGAATGAAAATTTTAAAGCCTCCTGTTAGTGCTATATCTACACGGTTTAGCCCTGAATTTTCCAATGCGTAGCTCTTTGCAAAAGAGAGATATTGGCAAGGAAAAGCTGTCTTTTACCATTGCATTTTTCTCCCAAACGAAGGACACTAGAATGAAAATTTTAAAGCCTCCTGTTAGTGCTATATCTACACGGTTTAGCCCTGAATTTTCCAATGCGCAGCTCTTTGCAAAAGAGAGATATTGGCAAGGAAAAGCTGTCTTTTACCATTGCATTTTTCTCCCAAACGAAGGACACTAGAAAGAAAATTTTAAAGCCTCCTGTTAGGCCATCATCTACACGGCATAGCCCTGAATTTTCCAATGCGCAGCTCTTTGCAAAAGAGAGATATTGGCAAGGAAAAGCTGTCTTGTACCTTTGCATTTTTCTCCCAAACGAAGGACACTAGAAAGAAAATTTTAAAGCCTCCTGTTAGGCCATCATCTACACGGCATAGCCCTGAATTTTCCAATGCGCAGCTCTTTGCAAAAGAGAGATATTGGCAAGGAAAAGCTGTCTTGTACCTTTGCATTTTTCTCGCAAACGAAGGACACTAGAAAGAAAATTTTAAAGCCTCCTGTTAGTGCTATATCTACACGGTATAGCCCTGAATTTTCCAATGCGTAGCTCTTTGCAAAAGAGAGATATTGGCAAGGAAAAGCTGTCTTGTACCTTTGCATTTTTCTCCCAAACGAAGGACACTAGAAAGAAAATTTGAAAGCCTCCTGTTAGGCCATCATCTACACGGCATAGCCCTGAATTTTCCAATGCGCAGCTCTTTGCAAAAGAGAGATATTGGCAAGGAAAAGCTGTCTTGTACCTTTGCATTTTTCTCCCAAACGAAGGACACTAGAAAGAAATTTTTAAAGCCTCCTGTTAGGCCATCATCTACACGGCATAGCCCTGAATTTTCCAATGCGCAGCTCTTTGCAAAAGAGAGATATTGGCAAGGAAAAGCTGTCTTGTACCTTTGCATTTTTCTCCCAAACGAAGGACACTAGAAAGAAAATTTTAAAGCCTCCTGTTAGGCCATCATCTACACGGCATAGCCCTGAATTTTCCAATGCGCAGCTCTTTGCAAAAGAGAGATATTGGCAAGGAAAAGCTGTCTTGTACCTTTGCATTTTTCTCCCAAACGAAGGACACTAGAAAGAAAATTTTAAAGCCTCCTGTTAGGCCATCATCTACACGGCATAGCCCTGAATTTTCCAATGCGCAGCTCTTTGCAAAAGAGAGATATTGGCAAGGAAAAGCTGTCTTGTACCTTTGCATTTTTCTCGCAAACGAAGGACACTAGAAAGAAAATTTGAAAGCCTCCTGTTAGTGCTATATCTACACGGTATAGCCCTGAATTTTCCAATGCGTAGCTCTTTGCAAAAGAGAGATATTGGCAAGGAAAAGCTGTCTTGTACCTTTGCATTTTTCTCGCAAACGAAGGACACTAGAAAGAAAATTTTAAAGCCTCCTGTTAGGCCATCATCTACACGGCATAGCCCTGAATTTTCCAATGCGCAGCTCTTTGCAAAAGAGAGATATTGGCAAGGAAAAGCTGTCTTGTACCTTTGCATTTTTCTCCCAAACGAAGGACACTAGAAAGAAAATTTTAAAGCCTCCTGTTAGGCCATCATCTACACGGCATAGCCCTGAATTTTCCAATGCGCAGCTCTTTGCAAAAGAGAGATATTGGCAAGGAAAAGCTGTCTTGTACCTTTGCATTTTTCTCCCAAACGAAGGACACTAGAAAGAAAATTTTAAAGCCTCCTGTTAGGCCATCATCTACACGGCATAGCCCTGAATTTTCCAATGCGCAGCTCTTTGCAAAAGAGAGATATTGGCAAGGAAAAGCTGTCTTGTACCTTTGCATTTTTCTCCCAAACGAAGGACACTAGAAAGAAAATTTTAAAGCCTCCTGTTAGGCCATCATCTACACGGCATAGCCCTGAATTTTCCAATGCGCAGCTCTTTGCAAAAGAGAGATATTGGCAAGGAAAAGCTGTCTTGTACCTTTGCATTTTTCTCCCAAACGAAGGACACTAGAAAGAAAATTTTAAAGCCTCCTGTTAGGCCATCATCTACACGGCATAGCCCTGAATTTTCCAATGCGCAGCTTCTTGCAAAAGAGAGATATTGGCAAGGAAAAGCTGTCTTGTACCTTTGCATTTTTCTCCCAAACGAAGGACACTAGAAAGAAAATTTTAAAGCCTCCTGTTAGGCCATCATCTACACGGCATAGCCCTGAATTTTCCAATGCGCAGCTCTTTGCAAAAGATAGATATTGGCAAGGAAAAGCTGTCTTTTACCATTGGATTTTTCTCCCAAACGAAGGAAACTAGAATGAAAATTTTAAAGCCTCCTGTTAGTGCTATATCTACACGGTATAGCCCTGAATTTTCCAATGCGTAGCTCTTTGCAAAAGAGAGATATTGGCAAGGAAAAGCTGTCTTGTACCTTTGCATTTTTCTCCCAAACGAAGGACACTAGAAAGAAAATTTTAAAGCCTCCTGTTAAGCCATCATCTACACGGCATAGCCCTGAATTTTCCAATGCGCAGCTCTTTGCAAAAGAGAGATATTGGCAAGGAAAAGCTGTCTTGTACCTTTGCATTTTTCTCCCAAACGAAGGACACTAGAAAGAAAATTTTAAAGCCTCCTGTTAGGCCATCATCTACACGGCATAGCCCTGAATTTTCCAATGCGCAGCTCTTTGCAAAAGAGAGATATTGGCAAGGAAAAGCTGTCTTGTACCTTTGCATTTTTCTCCCAAACGAAGGACACTAGAAAGAAAATTTTAAAGCCTCCTGTTAGGCCATCATCTACACGGCATAGCCCTGAATTTTCCAATGCGCAGCTCTTTGCAAAAGAGAGATATTGGCAAGGAAAAGCTGTCTTGTACCTTTGCATTTTTCTCCCAAACGAAGGACACTAGAAAGAAAATTTTAAAGCCTCCTGTTAGGCCATCATCTACACGGCATAGCCCTGAATTTTCCAATGCGCAGCTCTTTGCAAAAGAGAGATATTGGCAAGGAAAAGCTGTCTTGTACCTTTGCATTTTTCTCCCAAACGAAGGACACTAGAAAGAAAATTTTAAAGCCTCCTGTTAGGCCATCATCTACACGGCATAGCCCTGAATTTTCCAATGCGCAGCTCTTTGCAAAAGATAGATATTGGCAAGGAAAAGCTGTCTTTTACCATTGGATTTTTCTCCCAAACGAAGGAAACTAGAATGAAAATTTTAAAGCCTCCTGTTAGTGCTATATCTACACGGTATAGCCCTGAATTTTCCAATGCGTAGCTCTTTGCAAAAGAGAGATATTAGCAAGGAAAAGCTGTCTTGTACCTTTGCATTTTTCTCCCAAACGAAGGACACTAGAAAGAAAATTTTAAAGCCTCCTGTTAGGCCATCATCTACACGGCATAGCCCTAAATTTTCCAATGCGCAGCTCTTTGCAAAAGAGAGATATTGGCAAGAAAAAGCTGTCTTGTACCTTTGCATTTTTCTCCCAAACGAAGGAAACTAGAAAGAAAATTTTAAAGCCTCCTGTTAGGCCATCATCTACACGGCATAGCCCTGAATTTTCCAATGCGCAGCTCTTTGCAAAAGAGAGATATTGGCAAGGAAAAGCTGTCTTTTACCATTGGATTTTTCTCCCAAACGAAGGACACTAGAATGAAAATTTTAAAGCCTCCTGTTAGTGCTATATCTACACGGTTTAGCCCTGAATTTTCCAATGCGTAGCTCTTTGCAAAAGAGAGATATTGGCAAGGAAAAGCTGTCTTGTACCTTTGCATTTTTCTCCCAAACGAAGGACACTAGAAAGAAAATTTTAAAGCCTCCTGTTAGGCCATCATCTACACGGCATAGCCCTGAATTTTCCAATGCGCAGCTCTTTGCAAAAGATAGATATTGGCAAGGAAAAGCTGTCTTGTACCTTTGCATTTTTCTCCCAAACGAAGGACACTAGAAAGAAAATTTTAAAGCCTCCTGTTAGGCCATCATCTACACGGCATAGCCCTGAATTTTCCAATGCGCAGCTCTTTGCAAAAGAGAGATATTGGCAAGGAAAAGCTGTCTTGTACCTTTGCATTTTTCTCCCAAACGAAGGACACTAGAAAGAAAATTTTAAAGCCTCCTGTTAAGCCATCATCTACACGACATAGCCCTGAATTTTCCAATGCGCAGCTCTTTGCAAAAGAGAGATATTGGCAAGGAAAAGCTGTCTTGTACCTTTGCATTTTTCTCCCAAACGAAGGACACTAGAAAGAAAATTTTAAAGCCTCCTGTTAGGCCATCATCTACACGGCATAGCCCTGAATTTTCCAATGCGCAGCTCTTTGCAAAAGAGAGATATTGGCAAGGAAAAGCTGTCTTGTACCTTTGCATTTTTCTCGCAAACGAAGGAAACTAGAAAGAAAATTTTAAAGCCTCCTGTTAGGCCATCATCTACACGGCATAGCCCTGAATTTTCCAATAAGCAGCTCTTTGCAAAAGAGATATATTGGCAAGGAAAAGCTGTCTTGTACCTTTGCATTTTTCTCCCAAACGAAGGACACTAGAAAGAAAATTTTAAAGCCTCCTGTTAGGCCATCATCTACACGGCATAGCCCTGAATTTTCCAATGCGCAGCTCTTTGCAAAAGAGAGATATTGGCAAGGAAAAGCTGTCTTGTACCTTTGCATTTTTCTCCCAAACGAAGGACACTAGAAAGAAAATTTTAAAGCCTCCTGTTAGGCCATCATCTACACGGCATAGCCCTGAATTTTCCAATGCGCAGCTCTTTGCAAAAGAGAGATATTGGCAAGGAAAAGCTGTCTTGTACCTTTGCATTTTTCTCGCAAACGAAGGACACTAGAAAGAAAATTTTAAAGCCTCCTGTTAGGCCATCATCTACACGGCATAGCCCTGAATTTTCCAATGCGCAGCTCTTTGCAAAAGAGAGATATTGGCAAGGAAAAGCTGTCTTGTACCTTTGCATTTTTCTCCCAAACGAAGGACACTAGAAAGAAAATTTTAAAGCCTCCTGTTAGGCCATCATCTACACGGCATAGCCCTGAATTTTCCAATAAGCAGCTCTTTGCAAAAGAGAGATATTGGCAAGGAAAAGCTGTCTTGTACCTTTGCATTTTTCTCCCAAACGAAGGACACTAGAAAGAAAATTTTAAAGCCTCCTGTTAGGCCATCATCTACACGGCATAGCCCTGAATTTTCCAATGCGCAGCTCTTTGCAAAAGAGAGATATTGGCAAGGAAAAGCTGTCTTGTACCTTTGCATTTTTCTCCCAAACGAAGGACACTGGAAAGAAAATGTTAAAGCCTCCTGTTAGGCCATCATCTACACGGCATAGCCCTGAATTTTCCAATAAGCAGCTCTTTGCAAAAGAGAGATATTGGCAAGGAAAAGCTGTCTTGTACCTTTGCATTTTTCTCCCAAACGAAGGACACTAGAAAGAAAATTTTAAAGCCTCCTGTTAGGCCATCATCTACACGGCATAGCCCTGAATTTTCCAATGCGCAGCTCTTTGCAAAAGAGAGATATTGGCAAGGAAAAGCTGTCTTGTACCTTTGCATTTTTCTCCCAAACGAAGGACACTAGAAAGAAAATTTTAAAGCCTCCTGTTAGGCCATCATCTACACGGCATAGCCCTGAATTTTCCAATGCGCAGCTCTTTGCAAAAGAGATATATTGGCAAGGAAAAGCTGTCTTGTACCTTTGCATTTTTCTCCCAAACGAAGGACACTAGAAAGAAAATTTTAAAGCCTCCTGTTAGGCCATCATCTACACGGCATAGCCCTGAATTTTCCAATGCGCAGCTCTTTGCAAAAGAGAGATATTGGCAAGGAAAAGCTGTCTTGTACCTTTGCATTTTTCTCCCAAACGAAGGACACTAGAAAGAAAATTTTAAAGCCTCCTGTTAGGCCATCATCTACACGGCATAGCCCTGAATTTTCCAATGCGCAGCTCTTTGCAAAAGAGAGATATTGGCAAGGAAAAGCTGTCTTGTACCTTTGCATTTTTCTCGCAAACGAAGGACACTAGAAAGAAAATTTTAAAGCCTCCTGTTAGGCCATCATCTACACGGCATAGCCCTGAATTTTCCAATGCGCAGCTCTTTGCAAAAGAGAGATATTGGCAAGGAAAAGCTGTCTTGTACCTTTGCATTTTTCTCCCAAACGAAGGACACTAGAAAGAAAATTTTAAAGCCTCCTGTTAGGCCATCATCTACACGGCATAGCCCTGAATTTTCCAATAAGCAGCTCTTTGCAAAAGAGAGATATTGGCAAGGAAAAGCTGTCTTGTACCTTTGCATTTTTCTCCCAAACGAAGGACACTAGAAAGAAAATTTTAAAGCCTCCTGTTAGGCCATCATCTACACGGCATAGCCCTGAATTTTCCAATGCGCAGCTCTTTGCAAAAGAGAGATATTGGCAAGGAAAAGCTGTCTTGTACCTTTGCATTTTTCTCCCAAACGAAGGACACTAGAAAGAAAATTTTAAAGCCTCCTGTTAGGCCATCATCTACACGGCATAGCCCTGAATTTTCCAATGCGCAGCTCTTTGCAAAAGATAGATATTGGCAAGGAAAAGCTGTCTTGTACCTTTGCATTTTTCTCCCAAACGAAGGACACTAGAAAGAAAATTTTAAAGCCTCCTGTTAGGCCATCATCTACACGGCATAGCCCTGAATTTTCCAATGCGCAGCTCTTTGCAAAAGAGAGATATTGGCAAGGAAAAGCTGTCTTGTACCTTTGCATTTTTCTCCCAAACGAAGGACACTAGAAAGAAAATTTTAAAGCCTCCTGTTAAGCCATCATCTACACGACATAGCCCTGAATTTTCCAATGCGCAGCTCTTTGCAAAAGAGAGATATTGGCAAGGAAAAGCTGTCTTGTACCTTTGCATTTTTCTCCCAAACGAAGGACACTAGAAAGAAAATTTTAAAGCCTCCTGTTAGGCCATCATCTACACGGCATAGCCCTGAATTTTCCAATGCGCAGCTCTTTGCAAAAGAGAGATATTGGCAAGGAAAAGCTGTCTTGTACCTTTGCATTTTTCTCGCAAACGAAGGAAACTAGAAAGAAAATTTTAAAGCCTCCTGTTAGGCCATCATCTACACGGCATAGCCCTGAATTTTCCAATAAGCAGCTCTTTGCAAAAGAGATATATTGGCAAGGAAAAGCTGTCTTGTACCTTTGCATTTTTCTCCCAAACGAAGGACACTAGAAAGAAAATTTTAAAGCCTCCTGTTAGGCCATCATCTACACGGCATAGCCCTGAATTTTCCAATGCGCAGCTCTTTGCAAAAGAGAGATATTGGCAAGGAAAAGCTGTCTTGTACCTTTGCATTTTTCTCCCAAACGAAGGACACTAGAAAGAAAATTTTAAAGCCTCCTGTTAGGCCATCATCTACACGGCATAGCCCTGAATTTTCCAATGCGCAGCTCTTTGCAAAAGAGAGATATTGGCAAGGAAAAGCTGTCTTGTACCTTTGCATTTTTCTCGCAAACGAAGGACACTAGAAAGAAAATTTTAAAGCCTCCTGTTAGGCCATCATCTACACGGCATAGCCCTGAATTTTCCAATGCGCAGCTCTTTGCAAAAGAGAGATATTGGCAAGGAAAAGCTGTCTTGTACCTTTGCATTTTTCTCCCAAACGAAGGACACTAGAAAGAAAATTTTAAAGCCTCCTGTTAGGCCATCATCTACACGGCATAGCCCTGAATTTTCCAATAAGCAGCTCTTTGCAAAAGAGAGATATTGGCAAGGAAAAGCTGTCTTGTACCTTTGCATTTTTCTCCCAAACGAAGGACACTAGAAAGAAAATTTTAAAGCCTCCTGTTAGGCCATCATCTACACGGCATAGCCCTGAATTTTCCAATGCGCAGCTCTTTGCAAAAGAGAGATATTGGCAAGGAAAAGCTGTCTTGTACCTTTGCATTTTTCTCCCAAACGAAGGACACTGGAAAGAAAATGTTAAAGCCTCCTGTTAGGCCATCATCTACACGGCATAGCCCTGAATTTTCCAATAAGCAGCTCTTTGCAAAAGAGAGATATTGGCAAGGAAAAGCTGTCTTGTACCTTTGCATTTTTCTCCCAAACGAAGGACACTAGAAAGAAAATTTTAAAGCCTCCTGTTAGGCCATCATCTACACGGCATAGCCCTGAATTTTCCAATGCGCAGCTCTTTGCAAAAGAGAGATATTGGCAAGGAAAAGCTGTCTTGTACCTTTGCATTTTTCTCCCAAACGAAGGACACTAGAAAGAAAATTTTAAAGCCTCCTGTTAGGCCATCATCTACACGGCATAGCCCTGAATTTTCCAATGCGCAGCTCTTTGCAAAAGAGATATATTGGCAAGGAAAAGCTGTCTTGTACCTTTGCATTTTTCTCCCAAACGAAGGACACTAGAAAGAAAATTTTAAAGCCTCCTGTTAGGCCATCATCTACACGGCATAGCCCTGAATTTTCCAATGCGCAGCTCTTTGCAAAAGAGAGATATTGGCAAGGAAAAGCTGTCTTGTACCTTTGCATTTTTCTCCCAAACGAAGGACACTAGAAAGAAAATTTTAAAGCCTCCTGTTAGGCCATCATCTACACGGCATAGCCCTGAATTTTCCAATGCGCAGCTCTTTGCAAAAGAGAGATATTGGCAAGGAAAAGCTGTCTTGTACCTTTGCATTTTTCTCGCAAACGAAGGACACTAGAAAGAAAATTTTAAAGCCTCCTGTTAGGCCATCATCTACACGGCATAGCCCTGAATTTTCCAATGCGCAGCTCTTTGCAAAAGAGAGATATTGGCAAGGAAAAGCTGTCTTGTACCTTTGCATTTTTCTCCCAAACGAAGGACACTAGAAAGAAAATTTTAAAGCCTCCTGTTAGGCCATCATCTACACGGCATAGCCCTGAATTTTCCAATAAGCAGCTCTTTGCAAAAGAGAGATATTGGCAAGGAAAAGCTGTCTTGTACCTTTGCATTTTTCTCCCAAACGAAGGACACTAGAAAGAAAATTTTAAAGCCTCCTGTTAGGCCATCATCTACACGGCATAGCCCTGAATTTTCCAATGCGCAGCTCTTTGCAAAAGAGAGATATTGGCAAGGAAAAGCTGTCTTGTACCTTTGCATTTTTCTCCCAAACGAAGGACACTAGAAAGAAAATTTTAAAGCCTCCTGTTAGGCCATCATCTACACGGCATAGCCCTGAATTTTCCAATGCGCAGCTCTTTGCAAAAGATAGATATTGGCAAGGAAAAGCTGTCTTGTACCTTTGCATTTTTCTCCCAAACGAAGGACACTAGAAAGAAAATTTTAAAGCCTCCTGTTAGGCCATCATCTACACGGCATAGCCCTGAATTTTCCAATGCGCAGCTCTTTGCAAAAGAGAGATATTGGCAAGGAAAAGCTGTCTTGTACCTTTGCATTTTTCTCCCAAACGAAGGACACTAGAAAGAAAATTTTAAAGCCTCCTGTTAAGCCATCATCTACACGACATAGCCCTGAATTTTCCAATGCGCAGCTCTTTGCAAAAGAGAGATATTGGCAAGGAAAAGCTGTCTTGTACCTTTGCATTTTTCTCCCAAACGAAGGACACTAGAAAGAAAATTTTAAAGCCTCCTGTTAGGCCATCATCTACACGGCATAGCCCTGAATTTTCCAATGCGCAGCTCTTTGCAAAAGAGAGATATTGGCAAGGAAAAGCTGTCTTGTACCTTTGCATTTTTCTCGCAAACGAAGGAAACTAGAAAGAAAATTTTAAAGCCTCCTGTTAGGCCATCATCTACACGGCATAGCCCTGAATTTTCCAATAAGCAGCTCTTTGCAAAAGAGATATATTGGCAAGGAAAAGCTGTCTTGTACCTTTGCATTTTTCTCCCAAACGAAGGACACTAGAAAGAAAATTTTAAAGCCTCCTGTTAGGCCATCATCTACACGGCATAGCCCTGAATTTTCCAATGCGCAGCTCTTTGCAAAAGAGAGATATTGGCAAGGAAAAGCTGTCTTGTACCTTTGCATTTTTCTCCCAAACGAAGGACACTAGAAAGAAAATTTTAAAGCCTCCTGTTAGGCCATCATCTACACGGCATAGCCCTGAATTTTCCAATGCGCAGCTCTTTGCAAAAGAGAGATATTGGCAAGGAAAAGCTGTCTTGTACCTTTGCATTTTTCTCGCAAACGAAGGACACTAGAAAGAAAATTTTAAAGCCTCCTGTTAGGCCATCATCTACACGGCATAGCCCTGAATTTTCCAATGCGCAGCTCTTTGCAAAAGAGAGATATTGGCAAGGAAAAGCTGTCTTGTACCTTTGCATTTTTCTCCCAAACGAAGGACACTAGAAAGAAAATTTTAAAGCCTCCTGTTAGGCCATCATCTACACGGCATAGCCCTGAATTTTCCAATAAGCAGCTCTTTGCAAAAGAGAGATATTGGCAAGGAAAAGCTGTCTTGTACCTTTGCATTTTTCTCCCAAACGAAGGACACTAGAAAGAAAATTTTAAAGCCTCCTGTTAGGCCATCATCTACACGGCATAGCCCTGAATTTTCCAATGCGCAGCTCTTTGCAAAAGAGAGATATTGGCAAGGAAAAGCTGTCTTGTACCTTTGCATTTTTCTCCCAAACGAAGGACACTGGAAAGAAAATGTTAAAGCCTCCTGTTAGGCCATCATCTACACGGCATAGCCCTGAATTTTCCAATAAGCAGCTCTTTGCAAAAGAGAGATATTGGCAAGGAAAAGCTGTCTTGTACCTTTGCATTTTTCTCCCAAACGAAGGACACTAGAAAGAAAATTTTAAAGCCTCCTGTTAGGCCATCATCTACACGGCATAGCCCTGAATTTTCCAATGCGCAGCTCTTTGCAAAAGAGAGATATTGGCAAGGAAAAGCTGTCTTGTACCTTTGCATTTTTCTCCCAAACGAAGGACACTAGAAAGAAAATTTTAAAGCCTCCTGTTAGGCCATCATCTACACGGCATAGCCCTGAATTTTCCAATGCGCAGCTCTTTGCAAAAGAGATATATTGGCAAGGAAAAGCTGTCTTGTACCTTTGCATTTTTCTCCCAAACGAAGGACACTAGAAAGAAAATTTTAAAGCCTCCTGTTAGGCCATCATCTACACGGCATAGCCCTGAATTTTCCAATGCGCAGCTCTTTGCAAAAGAGAGATATTGGCAAGGAAAAGCTGTCTTGTACCTTTGCATTTTTCTCCCAAACGAAGGACACTAGAAAGAAAATTTTAAAGCCTCCTGTTAGGCCATCATCTACACGGCATAGCCCTGAATTTTCCAATGCGCAGCTCTTTGCAAAAGAGAGATATTGGCAAGGAAAAGCTGTCTTGTACCTTTGCATTTTTCTCGCAAACGAAGGACACTAGAAAGAAAATTTTAAAGCCTCCTGTTAGGCCATCATCTACACGGCATAGCCCTGAATTTTCCAATGCGCAGCTCTTTGCAAAAGAGAGATATTGGCAAGGAAAAGCTGTCTTGTACCTTTGCATTTTTCTCCCAAACGAAGGACACTAGAAAGAAAATTTTAAAGCCTCCTGTTAGGCCATCATCTACACGGCATAGCCCTGAATTTTCCAATAAGCAGCTCTTTGCAAAAGAGAGATATTGGCAAGGAAAAGCTGTCTTGTACCTTTGCATTTTTCTCCCAAACGAAGGACACTAGAAAGAAAATTTTAAAGCCTCCTGTTAGGCCATCATCTACACGGCATAGCCCTGAATTTTCCAATGCGCAGCTCTTTGCAAAAGAGAGATATTGGCAAGGAAAAGCTGTCTTGTACCTTTGCATTTTTCTCCCAAACGAAGGACACTAGAAAGAAAATTTTAAAGCCTCCTGTTAGGCCATCATCTACACGGCATAGCCCTGAATTTTCCAATGCGCAGCTCTTTGCAAAAGAGAGATATTGGCAAGGAAAAGCTGTCTTGTACCTTTGCATTTTTCTCGCAAACGAAGGAAACTAGAAAGAAAATGTTAAAGCCTCCTGTTAGGCCATCATCTACACGGCATAGCCCTGAATTTTCCAATAAGCAGCTCTTTGCAAAAGAGAGATATTGGCAAGGAAAAGCTGTCTTGTACCTTTGCATTTTTCTCCCAAACGAAGGACACTAGAAAGAAAATTGTAAAGCCTCCTGTTAGGCCATCATCTACACGGCATAGCCCTGAATTTTCCAATGCGCAGCTCTTTGCAAAAGAGAGATATTGGCAAGGAAAAGCTGTCTTGTACCTTTGCATTTTTCTCCCAAACGAAGGACACTAGAAAGAAAATTTTAAAGCCTCCTGTTAGGCCATCATCTACACGGCATAGCCTTGAATTTTCCAATGCGCAGCTCTTTGCAAAAGAGAGATATTGGCAAGGAAAAGCTGTCTTGTACCATTGGATTTTTCTCCCAAACGAAGGACACTAGAATGAAAATTTTAAAGCCTCCTGTTAGTGCTATATCTACACGGTATAGCCCTGAATTTTCCAATGCGTAGCTCTTTGCAAAAGAGAGATATTGGCAAGGAAAAGCTGTCTTGTACCTTTGCATTTTTCTCGCAAACGAAGGACACTAGAAAGAAAATTTTAAAGCCTCCTGTTAGGCCATCATCTACACGGCATAGCCCTGAATTTTCCAATGCGCAGCTCTTTGCAAAAGAGAGATATTGGCAAGGAAAAGCTGTCTTGTACCTTTGCATTTTTCTCGCAAACGAAGGACACTAGAAAGAAAATTTTAAAGCCTCCTGTTAGGCCATCATCTACACGGCATAGCCCTGAATTTTCCAATGCGCAGCTCTTTGCAAAAGAGAGATATTGGCAAGGAAAAGCTGTCTTGTACCTTTGCATTTTTCTCCCAAACGAAGGACACTAGAAAGAAAATTTTAAAGCCTCCTGTTAGGCCATCATCTACACGGCATAGCCCTGAATTTTCCAATAAGCAGCTCTTTGCAAAAGAGAGATATTGGCAAGGAAAAGCTGTCTTGTACCTTTGCATTTTTCTCCCAAACGAAGGACACTAGAAAGAAAATTTTAAAGCCTCCTGTTAGGCCATCATCTACACGGCATAGCCCTGAATTTTCCAATGCGCAGCTCTTTGCAAAAGAGAGATATTGGCAAGGAAAAGCTGTCTTGTACCTTTGCATTTTTCTCCCAAACGAAGGACACTAGAAAGAAAATTTTAAAGCCTCCTGTTAGGCCATCATCTACACGGCATAGCCCTGAATTTTCCAATGCGCAGCTCTTTGCAAAAGAGAGATATTGGCAAGGAAAAGCTGTCTTGTACCTTTGCATTTTTCTCGCAAACGAAGGAAACTAGAAAGAAAATTTTAAAGCCTCCTGTTAGGCCATCATCTACACGGCATAGCCCTGAATTTTCCAATAAGCAGCTCTTTGCAAAAGAGAGATATTGGCAAGGAAAAGCTGTCTTGTACCTTTGCATTTTTCTCCCAAACGAAGGACACTAGAAAGAAAATTTTAAAGCCTCCTGTTAGGCCATCATCTACACGGCATAGCCCTGAATTTTCCAATGCGCAGCTCTTTGCAAAAGAGAGATATTGGCAAGGAAAAGCTGTCTTGTACCTTTGCATTTTCTCCCAAACGAAGGACACTAGAAAGAAAATTTTTAAGCCTCCTGTTAGGCCATCATCTTACACGGCATAGCCCTGAATTTTCCAATGCGCAGCTCTTTGCAAAAGAGAGATATTGGCAAGGAAAAGCTGTCTTGTACCATTGGATTTTTCTCCCAAACGAAGGACACTAGAATGAAAATTTTAAAGCCTCCTGTTAGTGCTATATCTACACGATATAGCCCTGAATTTTCCAATGCGTAGCTCTTTGCAAAAGAGAGATATTGGCAAGGAAAAGCTGTCTTGTACCTTTGCATTTTTATCGCAAACGAAGGAAACAAGAAAGAAAATTTTAAAGCCTCCTGTTAGGCCATCATCTACACGGCATAGCCCTGAATTTTCCAATAAGCAGCTCTTTGCAAAAGAGAGATATTGGCAAGGAAAAGCTGTCTTGTACCTTTGCATTTTTCTCCCAAACGAAGGACACTAGAAAGAAAATTTTAAAGCCTCCTGTTAGGCCATCATCTACACGGCATAGCCCTGAATTTTCCAAAGCGCAGCTCTTTGCAAAAGAGAGATATTGGCAAGGAAAAGCTGTCTTGTACCTTTGCATTTTTCTCCCAAACGAAGGACACTAGAAAGAAAATTTTAAAGCCTCCTGTTAGGCCATCATCTACACGGCATAGCCCCGAATTTTCCAATGCGCAGCTCTTTGCAAAAGAGAGATATTGGCAAGGAAAAGCTGTCTTGTACCTTTGCATTTTTCTCCCAAACGAAGGACACTAGAAAGAAAATTTTAAAGCCTCCTGTTAGGCCATCATCTACACGGCATAGCCCTGAATTTTCCAATGCGCAGCTCTTTGCAAAAGAGAGATATTGGCAATGAAAAGCTGTCTTGTACCTTTGGCAAGGAAAAGCTGTCTTGTACCTTTGCATTTTTCTCCCAAACGAAGGACACTAGAAAGAAAATTTTAAAGCCTCCTGTTAGGCCATCATCTACACGGCATAGCCCTGAATTTTCCAATGCGCAGCTCTTTGCAAAAGAGAGATATTGGCAAGGAAAAGCTGTCTTGTACCATTGGATTTTTCTCCCAAACGAAGGACACTAGAATGAAAATTTTAAAGCCTCCTGTTAGTGCTATATCTACACGGTATAGCCCTGAATTTTCCAATGCGTAGCTCTTTGCAAAAGAGAGATATTGGCAAGGAAAAGCTGTCTTGTACCTTTGCATTTTTCTCGCAAACGAAGGACACTAGAAAGAAAATTTTAAAGCCTCCTGTTAGGCCATCATCTACACGGCATAGCCCTGAATTTTCCAATGCGCAGCTCTTTGCAAAAGAGAGATATTGGCAAGGAAAAGCTGTCTTGTACCTTTGCATTTTTCTCGCAAACGAAGGACACTAGAAAGAAAATTTTAAAGCCTCCTGTTAGGCCATCATCTACACGGCATAGCCCTGAATTTTCCAATGCGCAGCTCTTTGCAAAAGAGAGATATTGGCAAGGAAAAGCTGTCTTGTACCTTTGCATTTTTCTCGCAAACGAAGGAAACTAGAAAGAAAATTTTAAAGCCTCCTGTTAGGCCATCATCTACACGGCATAGCCCTGAATTTTCCAATAAGCAGCTCTTTGCAAAAGAGATATATTGGCAAGGAAAAGCTGTCTTGTACCTTTGCATTTTTCTCCCAAACGAAGGACACTAGAAAGAAAATTTTAAAGCCTCCTGTTAGGCCATCATCTACACGGCATAGCCCTGAATTTTCCAATGCGCAGCTCTTTGCAAAAGAGAGATATTGGCAAGGAAAAGCTGTCTTGTACCTTTGCATTTTTCTCCCAAACGAAGGACACTAGAAAGAAAATTTTAAAGCCTCCTGTTAGGCCATCATCTACACGGCATAGCCCTGAATTTTCCAATGCGCAGCTCTTTGCAAAAGAGAGATATTGGCAAGGAAAAGCTGTCTTGTACCTTTGCATTTTTCTCGCAAACGAAGGACACTAGAAAGAAAATTTTAAAGCCTCCTGTTAGGCCATCATCTACACGGCATAGCCCTGAATTTTCCAATGCGCAGCTCTTTGCAAAAGAGAGATATTGGCAAGGAAAAGCTGTCTTGTACCTTTGCATTTTTCTCCCAAACGAAGGACACTAGAAAGAAAATTTTAAAGCCTCCTGTTAGGCCATCATCTACACGGCATAGCCCTGAATTTTCCAATAAGCAGCTCTTTGCAAAAGAGAGATATTGGCAAGGATAAGCTGTCTTGTACCTTTGCATTTTTCTCCCAAACGAAGGACACTAGAAAGAAAATTTTAAAGCCTCCTGTTAGGCCATCATCTACACGGCATAGCCCTGAATTTTCCAATGCGCAGCTCTTTGCAAAAGAGAGATATTGGCAAGGAAAAGCTGTCTTGTACCTTTGCATTTTTCTCCCAAACGAAGGACACTGGAAAGAAAATTTTAAAGCCTCCTGTTAGGCCATCATCTACACGGCATAGCCCTGAATTTTCCAATAAGCAGCTCTTTGCAAAAGAGAGATATTGGCAAGGAAAAGCTGTCTTGTACCTTTGCATTTTTCTCCCAAACGAAGGACACTAGAAAGAAAATTTTAAAGCCTCCTGTTAGGCCATCATCTACACGGCATAGCCCTGAATTTTCCAATGCGCAGCTCTTTGCAAAAGAGAGATATTGGCAAGGAAAAGCTGTCTTGTACCTTTGCATTTTTCTCCCAAACGAAGGACACTAGAAAGAAAATTTTAAAGCCTCCTGTTAGGCCATCATCTACACGGCATAGCCCTGAATTTTCCAATGCGCAGCTCTTTGCAAAAGAGAGATATTGGCAAGGAAAAGCTGTCTTGTACCTTTGCATTTTTCTCCCAAACGAAGGACACTAGAAAGAAAATTTTAAAGCCTCCTGTTAGGCCATCATCTACACGGCATAGCCCTGAATTTTCCAATGCGCAGCTCTTTGCAAAAGAGAGATATTGGCAAGGAAAAGCTGTCTTGTACCTTTGCATTTTTCTCGCAAACGAAGGAAACTAGAAAGAAAATGTTAAAGCCTCCTGTTAGGCCATCATCTACACGGCATAGCCCTGAATTTTCCAATAAGCAGCTCTTTGCAAAAGAGAGATATTGGCAAGGAAAAGCTGTCTTGTACCTTTGCATTTTTCTCCCAAACGAAGGACACTAGAAAGAAAATTGTAAAGCCTCCTGTTAGGCCATCATCTACACGGCATAGCCCTGAATTTTCCAATGCGCAGCTCTTTGCAAAAGAGAGATATTGGCAAGGAAAAGCTGTCTTGTACCTTTGCATTTTTCTCCCAAACGAAGGACACTAGAAAGAAAATTTTAAAGCCTCCTGTTAGGCCATCATCTACACGGCATAGCCTTGAATTTTCCAATGCGCAGCTCTTTGCAAAAGAGAGATATTGGCAAGGAAAAGCTGTCTTGTACCATTGGATTTTTCTCCCAAACGAAGGACACTAGAATGAAAATTTTAAAGCCTCCTGTTAGTGCTATATCTACACGGTATAGCCCTGAATTTTCCAATGCGTAGCTCTTTGCAAAAGAGAGATATTGGCAAGGAAAAGCTGTCTTGTACCTTTGCATTTTTCTCGCAAACGAAGGACACTAGAAAGAAAATTTTAAAGCCTCCTGTTAGGCCATCATCTACACGGCATAGCCCTGAATTTTCCAATGCGCAGCTCTTTGCAAAAGAGAGATATTGGCAAGGAAAAGCTGTCTTGTACCTTTGCATTTTTCTCGCAAACGAAGGACACTAGAAAGAAAATTTTAAAGCCTCCTGTTAGGCCATCATCTACACGGCATAGCCCTGAATTTTCCAATGCGCAGCTCTTTGCAAAAGAGAGATATTGGCAAGGAAAAGCTGTCTTGTACCTTTGCATTTTTCTCCCAAACGAAGGACACTAGAAAGAAAATTTTAAAGCCTCCTGTTAGGCCATCATCTACACGGCATAGCCCTGAATTTTCCAATAAGCAGCTCTTTGCAAAAGAGAGATATTGGCAAGGAAAAGCTGTCTTGTACCTTTGCATTTTTCTCCCAAACGAAGGACACTAGAAAGAAAATTTTAAAGCCTCCTGTTAGGCCATCATCTACACGGCATAGCCCTGAATTTTCCAATGCGCAGCTCTTTGCAAAAGAGAGATATTGGCAAGGAAAAGCTGTCTTGTACCTTTGCATTTTTCTCCCAAACGAAGGACACTAGAAAGAAAATTTTAAAGCCTCCTGTTAGGCCATCATCTACACGGCATAGCCCTGAATTTTCCAATGCGCAGCTCTTTGCAAAAGAGAGATATTGGCAAGGAAAAGCTGTCTTGTACCTTTGCATTTTTCTCGCAAACGAAGGAAACTAGAAAGAAAATTTTAAAGCCTCCTGTTAGGCCATCATCTACACGGCATAGCCCTGAATTTTCCAATAAGCAGCTCTTTGCAAAAGAGAGATATTGGCAAGGAAAAGCTGTCTTGTACCTTTGCATTTTTCTCCCAAACGAAGGACACTAGAAAGAAAATTTTAAAGCCTCCTGTTAGGCCATCATCTACACGGCATAGCCCTGAATTTTCCAATGCGCAGCTCTTTGCAAAAGAGAGATATTGGCAAGGAAAAGCTGTCTTGTACCTTTGCATTTTTCTCCCAAACGAAGGACACTAGAAAGAAAATTTTAAAGCCTCCTGTTAGGCCATCATCTACACGGCATAGCCCTGAATTTTCCAATGCGCAGCTCTTTGCAAAAGAGAGATATTGGCAAGGAAAAGCTGTCTTGTACCTTTGCATTTTTCTCGCAAACGAAGGACACTAGAAAGAAAATTTGAAAGCCTCCTGTTAGGCCATCATCTACACGGCATAGCCCTGAATTTTCCAATGCGCAGCTCTTTGCAAAAGAGAGATATTGGCAAGGAAAAGCTGTCTTGTACCTTTGCATTTTTCTCCCAAACGAAGGACACTAGAAAGAAAATTTTAAAGCCTCCTGTTAGGCCATCATCTACACGGCATAGCCCTGAATTTTCCAATAAGCAGCTCTTTGCAAAAGAGAGATATTGGCAAGGAAAAGCTGTCTTGTACCTTTGCATTTTTCTCCCAAACGAAGGACACTAGAAAGAAAATTTTAAAGCCTCCTGTTAGGCCATCATCTACACGGCATAGCCCTGAATTTTCCAATGCGCAGCTCTTTGCAAAAGAGAGATATTGGCAAGGAAAAGCTGTCTTGTACCTTTGCATTTTTCTCCCAAACGAAGGACACTAGAAAGAAAATTTTAAAGCCTCCTGTTAGGCCATCATCTACACGGCATAGCCCTGAATTTTCCAATGCGCAGTTCTTTGCAAAAAAGAGATATTGGCAAGGAAAAGCTGTCTTGTACCTTTGCATTTTTCTCCCAAACGAAGGACACTAGAAAGAAAATTTTAAAGCCTCCTGTTAGGCCATCATCTACACGGCATAGCCCTGAATTTTCCAATGCGCAGCTCTTTGCAAAAGAGAGATATTGGCAAGGAAAAGCTGTCTTGTACCTTTGCATTTTTCTCCCAAACGAAGGACACTAGAAAGAAAATTTTAAAGCCTCCTGTTAGGCCATCATCTACACGGCATAGCCCTGAATTTTCCAATGCGCAGCTCTTTGCAAAAGAGAGATATTGGCAAGGAAAAGCTGTCTTGTACCATTGGATTTTTCTCCCAAACGAAGGACACTAGAATGAAAATTTTAAAGCCTCCTGTTAGTGCTATATCTACACGGTATAGCCCTGAATTTTCCAATGCGTAGCTCTTTGCAAAAGAGAGATATTGGCAAGGAAAAGCTGTCTTGTACCTTTGCATTTTTCTCGCAAACGAAGGACACTAGAAAGAAAATTTTAAAGCCTCCTGTTAGGCCATCATCTACACGGCATAGCCCTGAATTTTCCAATGCGCAGCTCTTTGCAAAAGAGAGATATTGGCAAGGAAAAGCTGTCTTGTACCTTTGCATTTTTCTCGCAAACGAAGGACACTAGAAAGAAAATTTTAAAGCCTCCTGTTAGGCCATCATCTACACGGCATAGCCCTGAATTTTCCAATAAGCAGCTCTTTGCAAAAGAGAGATATTGGCAAGGAAAAGCTGTCTTGTACCTTTGCATTTTTCTCCCAAACGAAGGACACTAGAAAGAAAATTTTAAAGCCTCCTGTTAGGCCATCATCTACACGGCATAGCCCTGAATTTTCCAATGCGCAGCTCTTTGCAAAAGAGAGATATTGGCAAGGAAAAGCTGTCTTGTACCTTTGCATTTTTCTCCCAAACGAAGGACACTAGAAAGAAAATTTTAAAGCCTCCTGTTAAGCCATCATCTACACGGCATAGCCCTGAATTTTCCAATGCGCAGCTCTTTGCAAAAGAGAGATATTGGCAAGGAAAAGCTGTCTTGTACCTTTGCATTTTTCTCCCAAACGAAGGACACTAGAGAGAAAATTTTAAAGCCTCCTGTTAGGCCATCATCTACACGGCATAGCCCTGAATTTTCCAATGCGCAGCTCTTTGCAAAAGAGAGATATTGGCAAGGAAAAGCTGTCTTGTACCTTTGCATTTTTCTCCCAAACGAAGGACACTAGAAAGAAAATTTTAAAGCCTCCCGTTAGGCCATCATCTACACGGCATAGCCCTGAATTTTCCAATGCGCAGCTCTTTGCAAAAGAGAGATATTGGCAAGGAAAACCTGTCTTGTACCTTTGCATTTTTCTCCCAAACGAAGGACACTAGAAAGAAAATTTTAAAGCCTCCTGTTAGGCCATCATCTACACGGCATAGCCCTGAATTTTCCAATGCGCAGCTCTTTGCAAAAGAGAGATATTGGCAAGGAAAAGCTGTCTTGTACCTTTGCATTTTTCTCCCAAACGAAGGACACTAGAAAGAAAATTTTAAAGCCTCCCGTTAGGCCATCATCTACACGGCATAGCCCTGAATTTTCCAATGCGCAGCTCTTTGCAAAAGAGAGATATTGGCAAGGAAAACCTGTCTTGTACCTTTGCATTTTTCTCCCAAACGAAGGACACTAGAAAGAAAATTTTAAAGCCTCCTGTTAGGCCATCATCTACACGGCATAGCCCTGAATTTTCCAATGCGCAGCTCTTTGCAAAAGAGAGATATTGGCAAGGAAAAGCTGTCTTGTACCATTGGATTTTTCTCCCAAACGAAGGACACTAGAATGAAAATTTTAAAGCCTCCTGTTAGTGCTATATCTACACGGTATAGCCCTGAATTTTCCAATGCGTAGCTCTTTGCAAAAGAGAGATATTGGCAAGGAAAAGCTGTCTTGTACCTTTGCATTTTTCTCGCAAACGAAGGACACTAGAAAGAAAATTTTAAAGCCTCCTGTTAGGCCATCATCTACACGGCATAGCCCTGAATTTTCCAATGCGCAGCTCTTTGCAAAAGAGAGATATTGGCAAGGAAAAGCTGTCTTGTACCTTTGCATTTTTCTCCCAAACGAAGGACACTAGAAAGAAAATTTTAAAGCCTCCTGTTAGGCCATCATCTACACGGCATAGCCCTGAATTTTCCAATGCGCAGCTCTTTGCAAAAGAGAGATATTGGCAAGGAAAAGCTGTCTTGTACCTTTGCATTTTTCTCCCAAACGAAGGACACTAGAAAGAAAATTTTAAAGCCTCCCGTTAGGCCATCATCTACACGGCATAGCCCTGAATTTTCCAATGCGCAGCTCTTTGCAAAAGAGAGATATTGGCAAGGAAAAGCTGTCTTGTACCTTTGCATTTTTCTCCCAAACGAAGGACACTAGAAAGAAAATTTTAAAGCCTCCTGTTAGGCCATCATCTACACGGCATAGCCCTGAATTTTCCAATGCGCAGCTCTTTGCAAAAGAGAGATATTGGCAAGGAAAAGCTGTCTTGTACCTTTGCATTTTTCTCCCAAACGAAGGACACTAGAAAGAAAATTTTAAAGCCTCCTGTTAGGCCATCATCTACACGGCATAGCCCTGAATTTTCCAATGCGCAGCTCTTTGCAAAAGAGCGATATTGGCAAGGAAAAGTTGTCTTGTACCTTTGCATTTTTCTCCCAAACGAAGGACACTAGAAAGAAAATTTTAAAGCCTCCTGTTAGGCCATCATCTACACGGCATAGCCCTGAATTTTCCAATGCGCAGCTCTTTGCAAAAGAGAGATATTGGCAAGGAAAAGCTGTCTTGTACCTTTGCATTTTTCTCCCAAACGAAGGACACTAGAAAGAAAATTTTAAAGCCTCCTGTTAGGCCATCATCTACAAGGCATAGCCCTGAATTTTCCAATGCGCAGCTCTTTGCAAAAGAGAGATATTGGCAAGGAAAAGCTGTCTTTTACCATTGGATTTTTCTCCCAAACGAAGGACACTAGAAAGAAAATTTTAAAGCCTCCCGTTAGGCCATCATCTACACGGCATAGCCCTGAATTTTCCAATGCGCAGCTCTTTGCAAAAGAGAGATATTGGCAAGGAAAAGCTGTCTTGTACCTTTGCATTTTTCTCCCAAACGAAGGACACTAGAAAGAAAATTTTAAAGCCTCCCGTTAGGCCATCATCTACACGGCATAGCCCTGAATTTTCCAATGCGCAGCTCTTTGCAAAAGAGAGATATTGGCAAGGAAAACCTGTCTTGTACCTTTGCATTTTTCTCCCAAACGAAGGACACTAGAAAGAAAATTTTAAAGCCTCCTGTTAGGCCATCATCTACACGGCATAGCCCTGAATTTTCCAATGCGCAGCTCTTTGCAAAAGAGAGATATTGGCAAGGAAAAGCTGTCTTGTACCTTTGCATTTTTCTCCCAAACGAAGGACACTAGAAAGAAAATTTTAAAGCCTCCCGTTAGGCCATCATCTACACGGCATAGCCCTGAATTTTCCAATGCGCAGCTCTTTGCAAAAGAGAGATATTGGCAAGGAAAACCTGTCTTGTACCTTTGCATTTTTCTCCCAAACGAAGGACACTAGAAAGAAAATTTTAAAGCCTCCTGTTAGGCCATCATCTACACGGCATAGCCCTGAATTTTCCAATGCGCAGCTCTTTGCAAAAGAGAGATATTGGCAAGGAAAAGCTGTCTTGTACCTTTGCATTTTTCTCTCAAACGAAGGACACTAGAAAGAAAATTTTAAAGCCTCCTGTTAGGCCATCATCTACACGGCATAGCCCTGAATTTTCCAATGCGCAGCTCTTTGCAAAAGAGAGATATTGGCAAGGAAAAGCTGTCTTGTACCTTTGCATTTTTCTCCCAAACGAAGGACACTAGAAAGAAAATTTTAAAGCCTCCTGTTAGGCCATCATCTACACGGCATAGCCCTGAATTTTCCAATGCGCAGCTCTTTGCAAAAGAGAGATATTGGCAAGGAAAAGCTGTCTTGTACCTTTGCATTTTTCTCCCAAACGAAGGACACTAGAAAGAAAATTTTAAAGCCTCCTGTTAGGCCATCATCTACACGGCATAGCCCTGAATTTTCCAATGCGCAGCTCTTTGCAAAAGAGAGATATTGGCAAGGAAAAGCTGTCTTGTACCATTGGATTTTTCTCCCAAACGAAGGACACTAGAATGAAAATTTTAAAGCCTCCTGTTAGTGCTATATCTACACGGTATAGCCCTGAATTTTCCAATGCGTAGCTCTTTGCAAAAGAGAAATATTGGCAAGGAAAAGCTGTCTTGTACCTTTGCATTTTTCTCGCAAACGAAGGACACTAGAAAGAAAATTTTAAAGCCTCCTGTTAGGCCATCATCTACACGGCATAGCCCTGAATTTTCCAATGCGCAGCTCTTTGCAAAAGAGAGATATTGGCAAGGAAAAGCTGTCTTGTACCTTTGCATTTTTCTCCCAAACGAAGGACACTAGAAAGAAAATTTTAAAGCCTCCTGTTAGGCCATCATCTACACGGCATAGCCCTGAATTTTCCAATGCGCAGCTCTTTGCAAAAGAGAGATATTGGCAAGGAAAAGCTGTCTTGTACCTTTGCATTTTTCTCGCAAACGAAGGACACTAGAAAGAAAATTTTAAAGCCTCCTGTTAGGCCATCATCTACACGGCATAGCCCTGAATTTTCCAATGCGCAGCTCTTTGCAAAAGAGAGATATTGGCAAGGAAAAGCTGTCTTGTACCTTTGCATTTTTCTCCCAAACGAAGGACATTAGAAAGAAAATTTTAAAGCCTCCTGTTAGGCCATCATCTACACGGCATAGCCCTGAATTTTCCAATGCGCAGCTCTTTGCAAAAGAGAGATATTGGCAAGGAAAAGCTGTCTTGTACCTTTGCATTTTTCTCGCAAACGAAGGACACTAGAAAGAAAATTTTAAAGCCTCCTGTTAGGCCATCATCTACACGGCATAGCCCTGAATTTTCCAATGCGCAGCTCTTTGCAAAAGAGAGATATTGGCAAGGAAAACCTGTCTTGTACCTTTGCATTTTTCTCCCAAACGAAGGACACTAGAATGAAAATTTTAAAGCCTCCTGTTAGTGCTATATCTACACGGTATAGCCCTGAATTTTCCAATGCGTAGCTCTTTGCAAAAGAGAGATATTGGCAAGGAAAAGCTGTCTTGTACCTTTGCATTTTTCTCCCAAACGAAGGACACTAGAAAGAAAATTTTAAAGCCTCCTGTTAGGCCATCATCTACACGGCATAGCCCTGAATTTTCCAATGCGCAGCTCTTTGCAAAAGAGAGATATTGGCAAGGAAAAGCTGTCTTGTACCTTTGCATTTTTCTCCCAAACGAAGGACACTAGAAAGAAAATTTTAAAGCCTCCTGTTAGGCCATCATCTACACGGCATAGCCCTGAATTTTCCAATGCGCAGCTCTTTGCAAAAGAGAGATATTGGCAAGGAAAAGCTGACTTGTACATTTGCATTTTTCTCCCAAACGAAGGACACTAGAAAGAAAATTTTAAAGCCTCCTGTTAGGCCATCATCTACACGGCATAGCCCTGAATTTTCCAATGCGCAGCTCTATGCAAAAGAGAGATATTGGCAAGGAAAAGCTGTCTTGTACCTTTGCATTTTTCTCCCAAACGAAGGACACTAGAAAGAAAATTTTAAAGCCTCCTGTTAGGCCATCATCTACACGGCATAGCCCTGAATTTTCCAATGCGCAGCTCTTTGCAAAAGAGAGATATTGGCAAGGAAAAGCTGTCTTGTACCATTGGATTTTTCTCCCAAACGAAGGACACTAGAATGAAAATTTTAAAGCCTCCTGTTAGTGCTATATCTACACGGTATAGCCCTGAATTTTCCAATGCGTAGCTCTTTGCAAAAGAGAAATATTGGCAAGGAAAAGCTGTCTTGTACCTTTGCATTTTTCTCGCAAACGAAGGACACTAGAAAGAAAATTTTAAAGCCTCCTGTTAGGCCATCATCTACACGGCATAGCCCTGAATTTTCCAATGCGCAGCTCTTTGCAAAAGAGAGATATTGGCAAGGAAAAGCTGTCTTGTACCTTTGCATTTTTCTCCCAAACGAAGGACACTAGAAAGAAAATTTTAAAGCCTCCTGTTAGGCCATCATCTACACGGCATAGCCCTGAATTTTCCAATGCGCAGCTCTTTGCAAAAGAGAGATATTGGCAAGGAAAAGCTGTCTTGTACCTTTGCATTTTTCTCGCAAACGAAGGACACTAGAAAGAAAATTTTAAAGCCTCCTGTTAGGCCATCATCTACACGGCATAGCCCTGAATTTTCCAATGCGCAGCTCTTTGCAAAAGAGAGATATTGGCAAGGAAAAGCTGTCTTGTACCTTTGCATTTTTCTCCCAAACGAAGGACATTAGAAAGAAAATTTTAAAGCCTCCTGTTAGGCCATCATCTACACGGCATAGCCCTGAATTTTCCAATGCGCAGCTCTTTGCAAAAGAGAGATATTGGCAAGGAAAAGCTGTCTTGTACCTTTGCATTTTTCTCGCAAACGAAGGACACTAGAAAGAAAATTTTAAAGCCTCCTGTTAGGCCATCATCTACACGGCATAGCCCTGAATTTTCCAATGCGCAGCTCTTTGCAAAAGAGAGATATTGGCAAGGAAAACCTGTCTTGTACCTTTGCATTTTTCTCCCAAACGAAGGACACTAGAATGAAAATTTTAAAGCCTCCTGTTAGTGCTATATCTACACGGTATAGCCCTGAATTTTCCAATGCGTAGCTCTTTGCAAAAGAGAGATATTGGCAAGGAAAAGCTGTCTTGTACCTTTGCATTTTTCTCCCAAACGAAGGACACTAGAAAGAAAATTTTAAAGCCTCCTGTTAGGCCATCATCTACACGGCATAGCCCTGAATTTTCCAATGCGCAGCTCTTTGCAAAAGAGAGATATTGGCAAGGAAAAGCTGTCTTGTACCTTTGCATTTTTCTCCCAAACGAAGGACACTAGAAAGAAAATTTTAAAGCCTCCTGTTAGGCCATCATCTACACGGCATAGCCCTGAATTTTCCAATGCGCAGCTCTTTGCAAAAGAGAGATATTGGCAAGGAAAAGCTGTCTTGTACATTTGCATTTTTCTCCCAAACGAAGGACACTAGAAAGAAAATTTTAAAGCCTCCTGTTAGGCCATCATCTACACGGCATAGCCCTGAATTTTCCAATGCGCAGCTCTATGCAAAAGAGAGATATTGGCAAGGAAAAGCTGTCTTGTACCTTTGCATTTTTCTCCCAAACGAAGGACACTAGAAAGAAAATTTTAAAGCCTCCTGTTAGGCCATCATCTACACGGCATAGCCCTGAATTTTCCAATGCGCAGCTCTTTGCAAAAGAGAGATATTGGCAAGGAAAAGCTGTCTTGTACCATTGGATTTTTCTCCCAAACGAAGGACACTAGAATGAAAATTTTAAAGCCTCCTGTTAGTGCTATATCTACACGGTATAGCCCTGAATTTTCCAATGCGTAGCTCTTTGCAAAAGAGAAATATTGGCAAGGAAAAGCTGTCTTGTACCTTTGCATTTTTCTCGCAAACGAAGGACACTAGAAAGAAAATTTTAAAGCCTCCTGTTAGGCCATCATCTACACGGCATAGCCCTGAATTTTCCAATGCGCAGCTCTTTGCAAAAGAGAGATATTGGCAAGGAAAAGCTGTCTTGTACCTTTGCATTTTTCTCCCAAACGAAGGACACTAGAAAGAAAATTTTAAAGCCTCCTGTTAGGCCATCATCTACACGGCATAGCCCTGAATTTTCCAATGCGCAGCTCTTTGCAAAAGAGAGATATTGGCAAGGAAAAGCTGTCTTGTACCTTTGCATTTTTCTCGCAAACGAAGGACACTAGAAAGAAAATTTTAAAGCCTCCTGTTAGGCCATCATCTACACGGCATAGCCCTGAATTTTCCAATGCGCAGCTCTTTGCAAAAGAGAGATATTGGCAAGGAAAAGCTGTCTTGTACCTTTGCATTTTTCTCCCAAACGAAGGACATTAGAAAGAAAATTTTAAAGCCTCCTGTTAGGCCATCATCTACACGGCATAGCCCTGAATTTTCCAATGCGCAGCTCTTTGCAAAAGAGAGATATTGGCAAGGAAAAGCTGTCTTGTACCTTTGCATTTTTCTCCCAAACGAAGGACACTAGAAAGAAAATTTTAAAGCCTCCTGTTAGGCCATCATCTACACGGCATAGCCCTGAATTTTCCAATGCGCAGCTCTTTGCAAAAGAGAGATATTGGCAAGGAAAAGCTGTCTTGTACCTTTGCATTTTTCTCGCAAACGAAGGACACTAGAAAGAAAATTTTAAAGCCTCCTGTTAGGCCATCATCTACACGGCATAGCCCTGAATTTTCCAATGCGCAGCTCTTTGCAAAAGAGAGATATTGGCAAGGAAAACCTGTCTTGTACCTTTGCATTTTTCTCCCAAACGAAGGACACTAGAATGAAAATTTTAAAGCCTCCTGTTAGTGCTATATCTACACGGTATAGCCCTGAATTTTCCAATGCGTAGCTCTTTGCAAAAGAGAGATATTGGCAAGGAAAAGCTGTCTTGTACCTTTGCATTTTTCTCCCAAACGAAGGACACTAGAAAGAAAATTTTAAAGCCTCCTGTTAGGCCATCATCTACACGGCATAGCCCTGAATTTTCCAATGCGCAGCTCTTTGCAAAAGAGAGATATTGGCAAGGAAAAGCTGTCTTGTACCTTTGCATTTTTCTCCCAAACGAAGGACACTAGAAAGAAAATTTTAAAGCCTCCTGTTAGGCCATCATCTACACGGCATAGCCCTGAATTTTCCAATGCGCAGCTCTTTGCAAAAGAGAGATATTGGCAAGGAAAAGCTGTCTTGTACCATTGGATTTTTCTCCCAAACGAAGGACACTAGAATGAAAATTTTAAAGCCTCCTGTTAGTGCTATATCTACACGGTATAGCCCTGAATTTTCCAATGCGTAGCTCTTTGCAAAAGAGAAATATTGGCAAGGAAAAGCTGTCTTGTACCTTTGCATTTTTCTCGCAAACGAAGGACACTAGAAAGAAAATTTTAAAGCCTCATGTTAGGCCATCATCTACACGGCATAGCCCTGAATTTTCCAATGCGCAGCTCTTTGCAAAAGAGAGATATTGGCAAGGAAAAGCTGTCTTGTACCTTTGCATTTTTCTCCCAAACGAAGGACATTAGAAAGAAAATTTTAAAGCCTCCTGTTAGGCCATCATCTACACGGCATAGCCCTGAATTTTCCAATGCGCAGCTCTTTGCAAAAGAGAGATATTGGCAAGGAAAAGCTGTCTTGTACCTTTGCATTTTTCTCGCAAACGAAGGACACTAGAAAGAAAATTTTAAAGCCTCCTGTTAGGCCATCATCTACACGGCATAGCCCTGAATTTTCCAATGCGCAGCTCTTTGCAAAAGAGAGATATTGGCAAGGAAAACCTGTCTTGTACCTTTGCATTTTTCTCCCAAACGAAGGACACTAGAATGAAAATTTTAAAGCCTCCTGTTAGTGCTATATCTACACGGTATAGCCCTGAATTTTCCAATGCGTAGCTCTTTGCAAAAGAGAGATATTGGCAAGGAAAAGCTGTCTTGTACCTTTGCATTTTTCTCCCAAACGAAGGACACTAGAAAGAAAATTTTAAAGCCTCCTGTTAGGCCATCATCTACACGGCATAGCCCTGAATTTTCCAATGCGCAGCTCTTTGCAAAAGAGAGATATTGGCAAGGAAAAGCTGTCTTGTACCTTTGCATTTTTCTCCCAAACGAAGGACACTAGAAAGAAAATTTTAAAGCCTCCTGTTAGGCCATCATCTACACGGCATAGCCCTGAATTTTCCAATGCGCAGCTCTTTGCAAAAGAGAGATATTGGCAAGGAAAAGCTGTCTTGTACATTTGCATTTTTCTCCCAAACGAAGGACACTAGAAAGAAAATTTTAAAGCCTCCTGTTAGGCCATCATCTACACGGCATAGCCCTGAATTTTCCAATGCGCAGCTCTATGCAAAAGAGAGATATTGGCAAGGAAAAGCTGTCTTGTACCTTTGCATTTTTCTCCCAAACGAAGGACACTAGAAAGAAAATTTTAAAGCCTCCTGTTAGGCCATCATCTACACGGCATAGCCCTGAATTTTCCAATGCGCAGCTCTTTGCAAAAGAGAGATATTGGCAAGGAAAAGCTGTCTTGTACCATTGGATTTTTCTCCCAAACGAAGGACACTAGAATGAAAATTTTAAAGCCTCCTGTTAGTGCTATATCTACACGGTATAGCCCTGAATTTTCCAATGCGTAGCTCTTTGCAAAAGAGAAATATTGGCAAGGAAAAGCTGTCTTGTACCTTTGCATTTTTCTCGCAAACGAAGGACACTAGAAAGAAAATTTTAAAGCCTCCTGTTAGGCCATCATCTACACGGCATAGCCCTGAATTTTCCAATGCGCAGCTCTTTGCAAAAGAGAGATATTGGCAAGGAAAAGCTGTCTTGTACCTTTGCATTTTTCTCCCAAACGAAGGACACTAGAAAGAAAATTTTAAAGCCTCCTGTTAGGCCATCATCTACACGGCATAGCCCTGAATTTTCCAATGCGCAGCTCTTTGCAAAAGAGAGATATTGGCAAGGAAAAGCTGTCTTGTACCTTTGCATTTTTCTCGCAAACGAAGGACACTAGAAAGAAAATTTTAAAGCCTCCTGTTAGGCCATCATCTACACGGCATAGCCCTGAATTTTCCAATGCGCAGCTCTTTGCAAAAGAGAGATATTGGCAAGGAAAAGCTGTCTTGTACCTTTGCATTTTTCTCCCAAACGAAGGACATTAGAAAGAAAATTTTAAAGCCTCCTGTTAGGCCATCATCTACACGGCATAGCCCTGAATTTTCCAATGCGCAGCTCTTTGCAAAAGAGAGATATTGGCAAGGAAAAGCTGTCTTGTACCTTTGCATTTTTCTCCCAAACGAAGGACACTAGAAAGAAAATTTTAAAGCCTCCTGTTAGGCCATCATCTACACGGCATAGCCCTGAATTTTCCAATGCGCAGCTCTTTGCAAAAGAGAGATATTGGCAAGGAAAAGCTGTCTTGTACCTTTGCATTTTTCTCGCAAACGAAGGACACTAGAAAGAAAATTTTAAAGCCTCCTGTTAGGCCATCATCTACACGGCATAGCCCTGAATTTTCCAAAGCGCAGCTCTTTGCAAAAGAGAGATATTGGCAAGGAAAAGCTGTCTTGTACCATTGGATTTTTCTCCCAAACGAAGGACACTAGAATGAAAATTTTAAAGCCTCCTGTTAGTGCAATATCTACACTGTATAGCCCTGAATTTTCCAATGCGTAGCTCTTTGCAAAAGAGAGATATTGGCAAGGAAAAGCTGTCTTGTACCTTTGTTTCTCGCAAACGAAGGACACTAGAAAGAAAATTTTAAAGCCTCCTGTTAGGCCATCATCTACACGGCATAGCCCTGAATTTTCCAATGCGCAGCTCTTTGCAAAAGAGAGATATTGGCAAGGAAAAGCTGTCTTGTACCTTTGCATTTTTCTCCCAAACGAAGGACACTAGAAAGAAAATTTTAAAGCCTCCTGTTAGGCCATCATCTACACGGCATAGCCCTGAATTTTCCAATGCGCAGCTCTTTGCAAAAGAGAGATATTGGCAAGGAAAAGCTGTCTTGTACCTTTGCATTTTTCTCGCAAACGAAGGAAACTAGAAAGAAAATTTTAAAGCCTCCTGTTAGGCCATCATCTACACGGCATAGCCCTGAATTTTCCAATAAGCAGCTCTTTGCAAAAGAGAGATATTGGCAAGGAAAAGCTGTCTTGTACCTTTGCATTTTTCTCGCAAACGAAGGACACTAGAAAGAAAATTTTAAAGCCTCCTGTTAGGCCATCATCTACACGGCATAGCCCTGAATTTTCCAATGCGCAGCTCTTTGCAAAAGAGAGATATTGGCAAGGAAAAGCTGTCTTGTACCTTTGCATTTTTCTCCCAAACGAAGGACACTAGAAAGAAAATTTTAAAGCCTCCTGTTAGGCCATCATCTACACGGCATAGTCCTGATTTTTCCAATGCGCAGCTCTTTGCAAAAGAGAGATATTGGCAAGGAAAAGCTGTCTTGTACCTTTGCATTTTTCTCCCAAACGAAGGACACTAGAAAGAAAATTTTAAAGCCTCCTGTTAGGCCATCATCTACACGGCATAGCCCTGAATTTTCCAATGCGCAGCTCTTTGCAAAAGAGAGATATTGGCAAGGAAAAGCTGTCTTGTACCATTGGATTTTTCTCCCAAACGAAGGACACTAGAATGAAAATTTTAAAGCCTCCTGTTAGTGCTATATCTACACGGTATAGCCCTGAATTTTCCAATTCGTAGCTCTTTGCAAAAGAGAGATATTGGCAAGGAAAAGCTGTCTTGTACCTTTGCATTTTTCTCGCAAACGAAGGACACTAGAAAGAAAATTTTAAAGCCTCCTGTTATGCCATCATCTACACGGCATAGCCCTGAATTTTCCAATGCGCAGCTCTTTGCAAAAGAGAGATATTGGCAAGGAAAAGCTGTCTTGTACCTTTGCATTTTTCTCTCAAACGAAGGACACTAGAAAGAAAATTTTAAAGCCTCCTGTTAGTGCTATATCTACACGGTATAGCCCTGAATTTTCCAATGCGTAGCTCTTTGCAAAAGAGAGATATTGGCAAGGAAAAGCTGTCTTGTACCTTTGCATTTTTCTCGCAAACGAAGGACACTAGAAAGAAAATTTTAAAGCCTCCTGTTAGGCCATCATCTACACGGCATAGCCCTGAATTTTCCAATGCGCAGCTATTTGCAAAAGAGAGATATTGGCAAGGAAAAGCTGTCTTGTACCTTTGCATTTTTCTCGCAAACGAAGGACAATAGAAAGAAAATTTTAAAGCCTCCTGTTAGGCCATCATCTACACGGCATAGCCCTGAATTTTCCAATGCGCAGCTATTTGCAAAAGAGAGATATTGGCAAGGAAAAGCTGTCTTGTACCTTTGCATTTTTCTCGCAAACGAAGGACAATAGAAAGAAAATTTTAAAGCCTCCTGTTAGGCCATCATCTACACGGCATAGCCCTGAATTTTCCAATGCGCAGCTCTTTGCAAAAGAGAGATATTGGCAAGGAAAAGCTGTCTTGTACCTTTGCATTTTTCTCCCAAACGAAGGACACTAGAAAGAAAATTTTAAAGCCTCCTGTTAGGCCATCATCTACACGGCATAGCCCTGAATTTTCCAATGCGCAGCTCTTTGCAAAAGAGAGATATTGGCAAGGAAAAGCTGTCTTGTACCTTTGCATTTTTCTCCCAAACGAAGGACACTAGAAAGAAAATTTTAAAGCCTCCTGTTAGGCCATCATCTACACGGCATAGCCCTGAATTTTCCAATGCGTAGCTCTTTGCAAAAGAGAGATATTGGCAAGGAAAAGCTGTCTTGTACCTTTGCATTTTTCTCGCAAACGAAGGACACTAGAAAGAAAATTTTAAAGCCTCCCGTTAGGCCATCATCTACAAGGCATAGCCCTGAATTTTCCAATGCGCAGCTCTTTGCAAAAGAGAGATATTGGCAAGGAAAAGCTGTCTTTTACCATTGGATTTTTCTCCCAAACGAAGGACACTAGAAAGAAAATTTTAAAGCCTCCCGTTAGGCCATCATCTACACGGCATAGCCCTGAATTTTCCAATGCGCAGCTCTTTGCAAAAGAGAGATATTGGCAAGGAAAAGCTGTCTTGTACCTTTGCATTTTTCTCCCAAACGAAGGACACTAGAAAGAAAATTTTAAAGCCTCCTGTTAGGCCATCATCTACACGGCATAGCCCTGAATTTTCCAAAGCGCAGCTCTTTGCAAAAGAGAGATATTGGCAAGGAAAAGCTGTCTTGTACCATTGGATTTTTCTCCCAAACGAAGGACACTAGAATGAAAATTTTAAAGCCTCCTGTTAGTGCAATATCTACACTGTATAGCCCTGAATTTTCCAATGCGTAGCTCTTTGCAAAAGAGAGATATTGGCAAGGAAAAGCTGTCTTGTACCTTTGTTTCTCGCAAACGAAGGACACTAGAAAGAAAATTTTAAAGCCTCCTGTTAGGCCATCATCTACACGGCATAGCCCTGAATTTTCCAATGCGCAGCTCTTTGCAAAAGAGAGATATTGGCAAGGAAAAGCTGTCTTGTACCTTTGCATTTTTCTCCCAAACGAAGGACACTAGAAAGAAAATTTTAAAGCCTCCTGTTAGGCCATCATCTACACGGCATAGCCCTGAATTTTCCAATGCGCAGCTCTTTGCAAAAGAGAGATATTGGCAAGGAAAAGCTGTCTTGTACCTTTGCATTTTTCTCGCAAACGAAGGAAACTAGAAAGAAAATTTTAAAGCCTCCTGTTAGGCCATCATCTACACGGCATAGCCCTGAATTTTCCAATAAGCAGCTCTTTGCAAAAGAGAGATATTGGCAAGGAAAAGCTGTCTTGTACCTTTGCATTTTTCTCGCAAACGAAGGACACTAGAAAGAAAATTTTAAAGCCTCCTGTTAGGCCATCATCTACACGGCATAGCCCTGAATTTTCCAATGCGCAGCTCTTTGCAAAAGAGAGATATTGGCAAGGAAAAGCTGTCTTGTACCTTTGCATTTTTCTCCCAAACGAAGGACACTAGAAAGAAAATTTTAAAGCCTCCTGTTAGGCCATCATCTACACGGCATAGTCCTGATTTTTCCAATGCGCAGCTCTTTGCAAAAGAGAGATATTGGCAAGGAAAAGCTGTCTTGTACCTTTGCATTTTTCTCCCAAACGAAGGACACTAGAAAGAAAATTTTAAAGCCTCCTGTTAGGCCATCATCTACACGGCATAGCCCTGAATTTTCCAATGCGCAGCTCTTTGCAAAAGAGAGATATTGGCAAGGAAAAGCTGTCTTGTACCATTGGATTTTTCTCCCAAACGAAGGACACTAGAATGAAAATTTTAAAGCCTCCTGTTAGTGCTATATCTACACGGTATAGCCCTGAATTTTCCAATTCGTAGCTCTTTGCAAAAGAGAGATATTGGCAAGGAAAAGCTGTCTTGTACCTTTGCATTTTTCTCGCAAACGAAGGACACTAGAAAGAAAATTTTAAAGCCTCCTGTTATGCCATCATCTACACGGCATAGCCCTGAATTTTCCAATGCGCAGCTCTTTGCAAAAGAGAGATATTGGCAAGGAAAAGCTGTCTTGTACCTTTGCATTTTTCTCTCAAACGAAGGACACTAGAAAGAAAATTTTAAAGCCTCCTGTTAGGCCATCATCTACACGGCATAGCCCTGAATTTTCCAATGCGCAGCTCTTTGCAAAAGAGCGATATTGGCAAGGAAAAGCTGTCTTGTACCTTTGCATTTTTCTCCCAAACGAAGGACACTAGAAAGAAAATTTTAAAGCCTCCTGTTAGGCCATCATCTACACGGCATAGCCCTGAATTTTCCAATGCGCAGCTCTTTGCAAAAGAGAGATATTGGCAAGGAAAAGCTGTCTTGTACCTTTGCATTTTTCTCCCAAACGAAGGACACTAGAAAGAAAATTTTAAAGCCTCCTGTTAGGCCATCATCTACAAGGCATAGCCCTGAATTTTCCAATGCGCAGCTCTTTGCAAAAGAGAGATATTGGCAAGGAAAAGCTGTCTTTTACCATTGGATTTTTCTCCCAAACGAAGGACACTAGAAAGAAAATTTTAAAGCCTCCCGTTAGGCCATCATCTACACGGCATAGCCCTGAATTTTCCAATGCGCAGCTCTTTGCAAAAGAGAGATATTGGCAAGGAAAAGCTGTCTTGTACCTTTGCATTTTTCTCCCAAACGAAGGACACTAGAAAGAAAATTTTAAAGCCTCCTGTTAGGCCATCATCTACACGGCATAGCCCTGAATTTTCCAAAGCGCAGCTCTTTGCAAAAGAGAGATATTGGCAAGGAAAAGCTGTCTTGTACCATTGGATTTTTCTCCCAAACGAAGGACACTAGAATGAAAATTTTAAAGCCTCCTGTTAGTGCAATATCTACACTGTATAGCCCTGAATTTTCCAATGCGTAGCTCTTTGCAAAAGAGAGATATTGGCAAGGAAAAGCTGTCTTGTACCTTTGTTTCTCGCAAACGAAGGACACTAGAAAGAAAATTTTAAAGCCTCCTGTTAGGCCATCATCTACACGGCATAGCCCTGAATTTTCCAATGCGCAGCTCTTTGCAAAAGAGAGATATTGGCAAGGAAAAGCTGTCTTGTACCTTTGCATTTTTCTCCCAAACGAAGGACACTAGAAAGAAAATTTTAAAGCCTCCTGTTAGGCCATCATCTACACGGCATAGCCCTGAATTTTCCAATGCGCAGCTCTTTGCAAAAGAGAGATATTGGCAAGGAAAAGCTGTCTTGTACCTTTGCATTTTTCTCGCAAACGAAGGAAACTAGAAAGAAAATTTTAAAGCCTCCTGTTAGGCCATCATCTACACGGCATAGCCCTGAATTTTCCAATAAGCAGCTCTTTGCAAAAGAGAGATATTGGCAAGGAAAAGCTGTCTTGTACCTTTGCATTTTTCTCGCAAACGAAGGACACTAGAAAGAAAATTTTAAAGCCTCCTGTTAGGCCATCATCTACACGGCATAGCCCTGAATTTTCCAATGCGCAGCTCTTTGCAAAAGAGAGATATTGGCAAGGAAAAGCTGTCTTGTACCTTTGCATTTTTCTCCCAAACGAAGGACACTAGAAAGAAAATTTTAAAGCCTCCTGTTAGGCCATCATCTACACGGCATAGTCCTGATTTTTCCAATGCGCAGCTCTTTGCAAAAGAGAGATATTGGCAAGGAAAAGCTGTCTTGTACCTTTGCATTTTTCTCCCAAACGAAGGACACTAGAAAGAAAATTTTAAAGCCTCCTGTTAGGCCATCATCTACACGGCATAGCCCTGAATTTTCCAATGCGCAGCTCTTTGCAAAAGAGAGATATTGGCAAGGAAAAGCTGTCTTGTACCATTGGATTTTTCTCCCAAACGAAGGACACTAGAATGAAAATTTTAAAGCCTCCTGTTAGTGCTATATCTACACGGTATAGCCCTGAATTTTCCAATTCGTAGCTCTTTGCAAAAGAGAGATATTGGCAAGGAAAAGCTGTCTTGTACCTTTGCATTTTTCTCGCAAACGAAGGACACTAGAAAGAAAATTTTAAAGCCTCCTGTTATGCCATCATCTACACGGCATAGCCCTGAATTTTCCAATGCGCAGCTCTTTGCAAAAGAGAGATATTGGCAAGGAAAAGCTGTCTTGTACCTTTGCATTTTTCTCTCAAACGAAGGACACTAGAAAGAAAATTTTAAAGCCTCCTGTTAGTGCTATATCTACACGGTATAGCCCTGAATTTTCCAATGCGTAGCTCTTTGCAAAAGAGAGATATTGGCAAGGAAAAGCTGTCTTGTACCTTTGCATTTTTCTCGCAAACGAAGGACACTAGAAAGAAAATTTTAAAGCCTCCTGTTAGGCCATCATCTACACGGCATAGCCCTGAATTTTCCAATGCGCAGCTATTTGCAAAAGAGAGATATTGGCAAGGAAAAGCTGTCTTGTACCTTTGCATTTTTCTCGCAAACGAAGGACAATAGAAAGAAAATTTTAAAGCCTCCTGTTAGGCCATCATCTACACGGCATAGCCCTGAATTTTCCAATGCGCAGCTATTTGCAAAAGAGAGATATTGGCAAGGAAAAGCTGTCTTGTACCTTTGCATTTTTCTCGCAAACGAAGGACAATAGAAAGAAAATTTTAAAGCCTCCTGTTAGGCCATCATCTACACGGCATAGCCCTGAATTTTCCAATGCGCAGCTCTTTGCAAAAGAGAGATATTGGCAAGGAAAAGCTGTCTTGTACCTTTGCATTTTTCTCCCAAACGAAGGACACTAGAAAGAAAATTTTAAAGCCTCCTGTTAGGCCATCATCTACACGGCATAGCCCTGAATTTTCCAATGCGCAGCTCTTTGCAAAAGAGAGATATTGGCAAGGAAAAGCTGTCTTGTACCTTTGCATTTTTCTCCCAAACGAAGGACACTAGAAAGAAAATTTTAAAGCCTCCTGTTAGGCCATCATCTACACGGCATAGCCCTGAATTTTCAAATGCGCAGCTCTTTGCAAAAGAGAGATATTGGCAAGGAAAAGCTGTTTTGTACCATTGAATTTTTCTCCCAAACGAAGGACACTAGAATGAAAATTTTAAAGCCTCCTGTTAGTGCTATATCTTCACGGTATAGCCCTGAATTTTCCAATGCGTAGCTCTTTGCAAAAGAGAGATATTGGCAAGGAAAAGCTGTCTTGTACCTTTGTTTCTCGCAAACGAAGGACACTAGAAAGAAAATTTTAAAGCCTCCTGTTAGGCCATCATCTACACGGCATAGCCCTGAATTTTCCAATGCGCAGCTCTTTGCAAAAGAGAGATATTGGCAAGGAAAAGCTGTCTTGTACCTTTGCATTTTTCTCCCAAACGAAGGACACTAGAAAGAAAATTTTAAAGCCTCCTGTTAGGCCATCATCTACACGGCATAGCCCTGAATTTTCCAATGCGCAGCTCTTTGCAAAAGAGAGATATTGGCAAGGAAAAGCTGTCTTGTACCTTTGCATTTTTCTCGCAAACGAAGGAAACTAGAAAGAAAATTTTAAAGCCTCCTGTTAGGCCATCATCTACACGGCATAGCCCTGAATTTTCCAATAAGCAGCTCTTTGCAAAAGAGAGATATTGGCAAGGAAAAGCTGTCTTGTACCTTTGCATTTTTCTCCCAAACGAAGGACACTAGAAAGAAAATTTTAAAGCCTCCTGTTAGGCCATCATCTACACGGCATAGCCCTGAATTTTCCAATGCGCAGCTCTTTGCAAAAGAGAGATATTGGCAAGGAAAAGCTGTCTTGTACCTTTGCATTTTTCTCCCAAACGAAGGACACTAGAAAGAAAATTTTAAAGCCTCCTGTTAGGCCATCATCTACACGGCATAGCCCTGAATTTTCCAATGCGCAGCTCTTTGCAAAAGAGAGATATTGGCAAGGAAAAGCTGTCTTGTACCTTTGCATTTTTCTCGCAAACGAAGGAAACTAGAAAGAAAATTTTAAAGCCTCCTGTTAGGCCATCATCTACACGGCATAGCCCTGAATTTTCCAATAAGCAGCTCTTTGCAAAAGAGAGATATTGGCAAGGAAAAGCTGTCTTGTACCTTTGCATTTTTCTCGCAAACGAAGGACACTAGAAAGAAAATTTTAAAGCCTCCTGTTAGGCCATCATCTACACGGCATAGCCCTGAATTTTCCAATGCGCAGCTCTTTGCAAAAGAGAGATATTGGCAAGGAAAAGCTGTCTTGTACCTTTGCATTTTTCTCCCAAACGAAGGACACTAGAAAGAAAATTTTAAAGCCTCCTGTTAGGCCATCATCTACACGGCATAGTCCTGATTTTTCCAATGCGCAGCTCTTTGCAAAAGAGAGATATTGGCAAGGAAAAGCTGTCTTGTACCTTTGCATTTTTCTCCCAAACGAAGGACACTAGAAAGAAAATTTTAAAGCCTCCTGTTAGGCCATCATCTACACGGCATAGCCCTGAATTTTCCAATGCGCAGCTCTTTGCAAAAGAGAGATATTGGCAAGGAAAAGCTGTCTTGTACCATTGGATTTTTCTCCCAAACGAAGGACACTAGAATGAAAATTTTAAAGCCTCCTGTTAGTGCTATATCTACACGGTATAGCCCTGAATTTTCCAATTCGTAGCTCTTTGCAAAAGAGAGATATTGGCAAGGAAAAGCTGTCTTGTACCTTTGCATTTTTCTCGCAAACGAAGGACACTAGAAAGAAAATTTTAAAGCCTCCTGTTATGCCATCATCTACACGGCATAGCCCTGAATTTTCCAATGCGCAGATCTTTGCAAAAGAGAGATATTGGCAAGGAAAAGCTGTCTTGTACCTTTGCATTTTTCTCTCAAACGAAGGACACTAGAAAGAAAATTTTAAAGCCTCCTGTTAGTGCTATATCTACACGGTATAGCCCTGAATTTTCCAATGCGTAGCTCTTTGCAAAAGAGAGATATTGGCAAGGAAAAGCTGTCTTGTACCTTTGCATTTTTCTCGCAAACGAAGGACACTAGAAAGAAAATTTTAAAGCCTCCTGTTAGGCCATCATCTACACGGCATAGCCCTGAATTTTCCAATGCGCAGCTCTTTGCAAAAGAGAGATATTGGCAAGGAAAAGCTGTCTTGTACCTTTGCATTTTTCTCCCAAACGAAGGACACTAGAAAGAAAATTTTAAAGCCTCCCGTTAGGCCATCATCTACACGGCATAGCCCTGAATTTTCCAATGCGCAGCTCTTTGCAAAAGAGAGATATTGGCAAGGAAAAGCTGTCTTGTACCTTTGCATTTTTCTCCCAAACGAAGGACACTAGAAAGAAAATTTTAAAGCCTCCTGTTAGGCCATCATCTACACGGCATAGCCCTGAATTTTCCAATGCGCAGCTCTTTGCAAAAGAGAGATATTGGCAAGGAAAAGCTGTCTTGTACCTTTGCATTTTTCTCCCAAACGAAGGACACTAGAAAGAAAATTTTAAAGCCTCCTGTTAGGCCATCATCTACACGGCATAGCCCTGAATTTTCCAATGCGCAGCTCTTTGCAAAAGAGCGATATTGGCAAGGAAAAGCTGTCTTGTACCTTTGCATTTTTCTCCCAAACGAAGGACACTAGAAAGAAAATTTTAAAGCCTCCTGTTAGGCCATCATCTACACGGCATAGCCCTGAATTTTCCAATGCGCAGCTCTTTGCAAAAGAGAGATATTGGCAAGGAAAAGCTGTCTTGTACCTTTGCATTTTTCTCCCAAACGAAGGACACTAGAAAGAAAATTTTAAAGCCTCCTGTTAGGCCATCATCTACAAGGCATAGCCCTGAATTTTCCAATGCGCAGCTCTTTGCAAAAGAGAGATATTGGCAAGGAAAAGCTGTCTTTTACCATTGGATTTTTCTCCCAAACGAAGGACACTAGAAAGAAAATTTTAAAGCCTCCCGTTAGGCCATCATCTACACGGCATAGCCCTGAATTTTCCAATGCGCAGCTCTTTGCAAAAGAGAGATATTGGCAAGGAAAAGCTGTCTTGTACCTTTGCATTTTTCTCCCAAACGAAGGACACTAGAAAGAAAATTTTAAAGCCTCCTGTTAGGCCATCATCTACACGGCATAGCCCTGAATTTTCCAAAGCGCAGCTCTTTGCAAAAGAGAGATATTGGCAAGGAAAAGCTGTCTTGTACCATTGGATTTTTCTCCCAAACGAAGGACACTAGAATGAAAATTTTAAAGCCTCCTGTTAGTGCAATATCTACACTGTATAGCCCTGAATTTTCCAATGCGTAGCTCTTTGCAAAAGAGAGATATTGGCAAGGAAAAGCTGTCTTGTACCTTTGTTTCTCGCAAACGAAGGACACTAGAAAGAAAATTTTAAAGCCTCCTGTTAGGCCATCATCTACACGGCATAGCCCTGAATTTTCCAATGCGCAGCTCTTTGCAAAAGAGAGATATTGGCAAGGAAAAGCTGTCTTGTACCTTTGCATTTTTCTCCCAAACGAAGGACACTAGAAAGAAAATTTTAAAGCCTCCTGTTAGGCCATCATCTACACGGCATAGCCCTGAATTTTCCAATGCGCAGCTCTTTGCAAAAGAGAGATATTGGCAAGGAAAAGCTGTCTTGTACCTTTGCATTTTTCTCGCAAACGAAGGAAACTAGAAAGAAAATTTTAAAGCCTCCTGTTAGGCCATCATCTACACGGCATAGCCCTGAATTTTCCAATAAGCAGCTCTTTGCAAAAGAGAGATATTGGCAAGGAAAAGCTGTCTTGTACCTTTGCATTTTTCTCGCAAACGAAGGACACTAGAAAGAAAATTTTAAAGCCTCCTGTTAGGCCATCATCTACACGGCATAGCCCTGAATTTTCCAATGCGCAGCTCTTTGCAAAAGAGAGATATTGGCAAGGAAAAGCTGTCTTGTACCTTTGCATTTTTCTCCCAAACGAAGGACACTAGAAAGAAAATTTTAAAGCCTCCTGTTAGGCCATCATCTACACGGCATAGTCCTGATTTTTCCAATGCGCAGCTCTTTGCAAAAGAGAGATATTGGCAAGGAAAAGCTGTCTTGTACCTTTGCATTTTTCTCCCAAACGAAGGACACTAGAAAGAAAATTTTAAAGCCTCCTGTTAGGCCATCATCTACACGGCATAGCCCTGAATTTTCCAATGCGCAGCTCTTTGCAAAAGAGAGATATTGGCAAGGAAAAGTTGTCTTGTACCATTGGATTTTTCTCCCAAACGAAGGACACTAGAATGAAAATTTTAAAGCCTCCTGTTAGTGCTATATCTACACGGTATAGCCCTGAATTTTCCAATTCGTAGCTCTTTGCAAAAGAGAGATATTGGCAAGGAAAAGCTGTCTTGTACCTTTGCATTTTTCTCGCAAACGAAGGACACTAGAAAGAAAATTTTAAAGCCTCCTGTTATGCCATCATCTACACGGCATAGCCCTGAATTTTCCAATGCGCAGCTCTTTGCAAAAGAGAGATATTGGCAAGGAAAAGCTGTCTTGTACCTTTGCATTTTTCTCTCAAACGAAGGACACTAGAAAGAAAATTTTAAAGCCTCCTGTTAGGCCATCATCTACACGGCATAGCCCTGAATTTTCCAATGCGCAGCTCTTTGCAAAAGAGCGATATTGGCAAGGAAAAGCTGTCTTGTACCTTTGCATTTTTCTCCCAAACGAAGGACACTAGAAAGAAAATTTTAAAGCCTCCTGTTAGGCCATCGTCTACACGGCATAGCCCTGAATTTTCCAATGCGCAGCTCTTTGCAAAAGAGAGATATTGGCAAGGAAAAGCTGTCTTGTACCTTTGCATTTTTCTCCCAAACGAAGGACACTAGAAAGAAAATTTTAAAGCCTCCTGTTAGGCCATCATCTACAAGGCATAGCCCTGAATTTTCCAATGCGCAGCTCTTTGCAAAAGAGAGATATTGGCAAGGAAAAGCTGTCTTTTACCATTGGATTTTTCTCCCAAACGAAGGACACTAGAAAGAAAATTTTAAAGCCTCCCGTTAGGCCATCATCTACACGGCATAGCCCTGAATTTTCCAATGCGCAGCTCTTTGCAAAAGAGAGATATTGGCAAGGAAAAGCTGTCTTGTACCTTTGCATTTTTCTCCCAAACGAAGGACACTAGAAAGAAAATTTTAAAGCCTCCTGTTAGGCCATCATCTACACGGCATAGCCCTGAATTTTCCAAAGCGCAGCTCTTTGCAAAAGAGAGATATTGGCAAGGAAAAGCTGTCTTGTACCATTGGATTTTTCTCCCAAACGAAGGACACTAGAATGAAAATTTTAAAGCCTCCTGTTAGTGCAATATCTACACTGTATAGCCCTGAATTTTCCAATGCGTAGCTCTTTGCAAAAGAGAGATATTGGCAAGGAAAAGCTGTCTTGTACCTTTGTTTCTCGCAAACGAAGGACACTAGAAAGAAAATTTTAAAGCCTCCTGTTAGGCCATCATCTACACGGCATAGCCCTGAATTTTCCAATGCGCAGCTCTTTGCAAAAGAGAGATATTGGCAAGGAAAAGCTGTCTTGTACCTTTGCATTTTTCTCCCAAACGAAGGACACTAGAAAGAAAATTTTAAAGCCTCCTGTTAGGCCATCATCTACACGGCATAGCCCTGAATTTTCCAATGCGCAGCTCTTTGCAAAAGAGAGATATTGGCAAGGAAAAGCTGTCTTGTACCTTTGCATTTTTCTCGCAAACGAAGGAAACTAGAAAGAAAATTTTAAAGCCTCCTGTTAGGCCATCATCTACACGGCATAGCCCTGAATTTTCCAATAAGCAGCTCTTTGCAAAAGAGAGATATTGGCAAGGAAAAGCTGTCTTGTACCTTTGCATTTTTCTCGCAAACGAAGGACACTAGAAAGAAAATTTTAAAGCCTCCTGTTAGGCCATCATCTACACGGCATAGCCCTGAATTTTCCAATGCGCAGCTCTTTGCAAAAGAGAGATATTGGCAAGGAAAAGCTGTCTTGTACCTTTGCATTTTTCTCCCAAACGAAGGACACTAGAAAGAAAATTTTAAAGCCTCCTGTTAGGCCATCATCTACACGGCATAGTCCTGATTTTTCCAATGCGCAGCTCTTTGCAAAAGAGAGATATTGGCAAGGAAAAGCTGTCTTGTACCTTTGCATTTTTCTCCCAAACGAAGGACACTAGAAAGAAAATTTTAAAGCCTCCTGTTAGGCCATCATCTACACGGCATAGCCCTGAATTTTCCAATGCGCAGCTCTTTGCAAAAGAGAGATATTGGCAAGGAAAAGCTGTCTTGTACCATTGGATTTTTCTCCCAAACGAAGGACACTAGAATGAAAATTTTAAAGCCTCCTGTTAGTGCTATATCTACACGGTATAGCCCTGAATTTTCCAATTCGTAGCTCTTTGCAAAAGAGAGATATTGGCAAGGAAAAGCTGTCTTGTACCTTTGCATTTTTCTCGCAAACGAAGGACACTAGAAAGAAAATTTTAAAGCCTCCTGTTATGCCATCATCTACACGGCATAGCCCTGAATTTTCCAATGCGCAGCTCTTTGCAAAAGAGAGATATTGGCAAGGAAAAGCTGTCTTGTACCTTTGCATTTTTCTCGCAAACGAAGGACACTAGAAAGAAAATTTTAAAGCCTCCTGTTAGGCCATCATCTACACGGCATAGCCCTGAATTTTCCAATGCGCAGCTATTTGCAAAAGAGAGATATTGGCAAGGAAAAGCTGTCTTGTACCTTTGCATTTTTCTCGCAAACGAAGGACAATAGAAAGAAAATTTTAAAGCCTCCTGTTAGGCCATCATCTACACGGCATAGCCCTGAATTTTCCAATGCGCAGCTATTTGCAAAAGAGAGATATTGGCAAGGAAAAGCTGTCTTGTACCTTTGCATTTTTCTCGCAAACGAAGGACAATAGAAAGAAAATTTTAAAGCCTCCTGTTAGGCCATCATCTACACGGCATAGCCCTGAATTTTCCAATGCGCAGCTCTTTGCAAAAGAGAGATATTGGCAAGGAAAAGCTGTCTTGTACCTTTGCATTTTTCTCCCAAACGAAGGACACTAGAAAGAAAATTTTAAAGCCTCCTGTTAGGCCATCATCTACACGGCATAGCCCTGAATTTTCCAATGCGCAGCTCTTTGCAAAAGAGAGATATTGGCAAGGAAAAGCTGTCTTGTACCTTTGCATTTTTCTCCCAAACGAAGGACACTAGAAAGAAAATTTTAAAGCCTCCTGTTAGGCCATCATCTACACGGCATAGCCCTGAATTTTCAAATGCGCAGCTCTTTGCAAAAGAGAGATATTGGCAAGGAAAAGCTGTTTTGTACCATTGAATTTTTCTCCCAAACGAAGGACACTAGAATGAAAATTTTAAAGCCTCCTGTTAGTGCTATATCTTCACGGTATAGCCCTGAATTTTCCAATGCGTAGCTCTTTGCAAAAGAGAGATATTGGCAAGGAAAAGCTGTCTTGTACCTTTGTTTCTCGCAAACGAAGGACACTAGAAAGAAAATTTTAAAGCCTCCTGTTAGGCCATCATCTACACGGCATAGCCCTGAATTTTCCAATGCGCAGCTCTTTGCAAAAGAGAGATATTGGCAAGGAAAAGCTGTCTTGTACCTTTGCATTTTTCTCCCAAACGAAGGACACTAGAAAGAAAATTTTAAAGCCTCCTGTTAGGCCATCATCTACACGGCATAGCCCTGAATTTTCCAATGCGCAGCTCTTTGCAAAAGAGAGATATTGGCAAGGAAAAGCTGTCTTGTACCTTTGCATTTTTCTCCCAAACGAAGGACACTAGAAAGAAAATTTTAAAGCCTCCTGTTAGGCCATCATCTACACGGCATAGTCCTGATTTTTCCAATGCGCAGCTCTTTGCAAAAGAGAGATATTGGCAAGGAAAAGCTGTCTTGTACCTTTGCATTTTTCTCCCAAACGAAGGACACTAGAAAGAAAATTTTAAAGCCTCCTGTTAGGCCATCATCTACACGGCATAGCCCTGAATTTTCCAATGCGCAGCTCTTTGCAAAAGAGAGATATTGGCAAGGAAAAGCTGTCTTGTACCATTGGATTTTTCTCCCAAACGAAGGACACTAGAATGAAAATTTTAAAGCCTCCTGTTAGTGCTATATCTACACGGTATAGCCCTGAATTTTCCAATTCGTAGCTCTTTGCAAAAGAGAGATATTGGCAAGGAAAAGCTGTCTTGTACCTTTGCATTTTTCTCGCAAACGAAGGACACTAGAAAGAAAATTTTAAAGCCTCCTGTTATGCCATCATCTACACGGCATAGCCCTGAATTTTCCAATGCGCAGATCTTTGCAAAAGAGAGATATTGGCAAGGAAAAGCTGTCTTGTACCTTTGCATTTTTCTCTCAAACGAAGGACACTAGAAAGAAAATTTTAAAGCCTCCTGTTAGTGCTATATCTACACGGTATAGCCCTGAATTTTCCAATGCGTAGCTCTTTGCAAAAGAGAGATATTGGCAAGGAAAAGCTGTCTTGTACCTTTGCATTTTTCTCGCAAACGAAGGACACTAGAAAGAAAATTTTAAAGCCTCCTGTTAGGCCATCATCTACACGGCATAGCCCTGAATTTTCCAATGCGCAGCTATTTGCAAAAGAGAGATATTGGCAAGGAAAAGCTGTCTTGTACCTTTGCATTTTTCTCGCAAACGAAGGACAATAGAAAGAAAATTTTAAAGCCTCCTGTTAGGCCATCATCTACACGGCATAGCCCTGAATTTTCCAATGCGCAGCTCTTTGCAAAAGAGAGATATTGGCAAGGAAAAGCTGTCTTGTACCTTTGCATTTTTCTCGCAAACGAAGGAAACTAGAAAGAAAATTTTAAAGCCTCCTGTTAGGCCATCATCTACACGGCATAGCCCTGAATTTTCCAATAAGCAGCTCTTTGCAAAAGAGAGATATTGGCAAGGAAAAGCTGTCTTGTACCTTTGCATTTTTCTCGCAAACGAAGGACACTAGAAAGAAAATTTTAAAGCCTCCTGTTAGGCCATCATCTACACGGCATAGCCCTGAATTTTCCAATGCGCAGCTCTTTGCAAAAGAGAGATATTGGCAAGGAAAAGCTGTCTTGTACCTTTGCATTTTTCTCCCAAACGAAGGACACTAGAAAGAAAATTTTAAAGCCTCCTGTTAGGCCATCATCTACACGGCATAGTCCTGATTTTTCCAATGCGCAGCTCTTTGCAAAAGAGAGATATTGGCAAGGAAAAGCTGTCTTGTACCTTTGCATTTTTCTCCCAAACGAAGGACACTAGAAAGAAAATTTTAAAGCCTCCTGTTAGGCCATCATCTACACGGCATAGCCCTGAATTTTCCAATGCGCAGCTCTTTGCAAAAGAGAGATATTGGCAAGGAAAAGCTGTCTTGTACCATTGGATTTTTCTCCCAAACGAAGGACACTAGAATGAAAATTTTAAAGCCTCCTGTTAGTGCTATATCTACACGGTATAGCCCTGAATTTTCCAATTCGTAGCTCTTTGCAAAAGAGAGATATTGGCAAGGAAAAGCTGTCTTGTACCTTTGCATTTTTCTCGCAAACGAAGGACACTAGAAAGAAAATTTTAAAGCCTCCTGTTATGCCATCATCTACACGGCATAGCCCTGAATTTTCCAATGCGCAGCTCTTTGCAAAAGAGAGATATTGGCAAGGAAAAGCTGTCTTGTACCTTTGCATTTTTCTCTCAAACGAAGGACACTAGAAAGAAAATTTTAAAGCCTCCTGTTAGTGCTATATCTACACGGTATAGCCCTGAATTTTCCAATGCGTAGCTCTTTGCAAAAGAGAGATATTGGCAAGGAAAAGCTGTCTTGTACCTTTGCATTTTTCTCGCAAACGAAGGACACTAGAAAGAAAATTTTAAAGCCTCCTGTTAGGCCATCATCTACACGGCATAGCCCTGAATTTTCCAATGCGCAGCTATTTGCAAAAGAGAGATATTGGCAAGGAAAAGCTGTCTTGTACCTTTGCATTTTTCTCGCAAACGAAGGACAATAGAAAGAAAATTTTAAAGCCTCCTGTTAGGCCATCATCTACACGGCATAGCCCTGAATTTTCCAATGCGCAGCTCTTTGCAAAAGAGAGATATTGGCAAGGAAAAGCTGTCTTGTACCTTTGCATTTTTCTCCCAAACGAAGGACACTAGAAAGAAAATTTTAAAGCCTCCTGTTAGGCCATCATCTACACGGCATAGCCCTGAATTTTCCAATGCGCAGCTCTTTGCAAAAGAGAGATATTGGCAAGGAAAAGCTGTCTTGTACCTTTGCATTTTTCTCCCAAACGAAGGACACTAGAAAGAAAATTTTAAAGCCTCCTGTTAGGCCATCATCTACACGGCATAGCCCTGAATTTTCAAATGCGCAGCTCTTTGCAAAAGAGAGATATTGGCAAGGAAAAGCTGTTTTGTACCATTGAATTTTTCTCCCAAACGAAGGACACTAGAATGAAAATTTTAAAGCCTCCTGTTAGTGCTATATCTTCACGGTATAGCCCTGAATTTTCCAATGCGTAGCTCTTTGCAAAAGAGAGATATTGGCAAGGAAAAGCTGTCTTGTACCTTTGTTTCTCGCAAACGAAGGACACTAGAAAGAAAATTTTAAAGCCTCCTGTTAGGCCATCATCTACACGGCATAGCCCTGAATTTTCCAATGCGCAGCTCTTTGCAAAAGAGAGATATTGGCAAGGAAAAGCTGTCTTGTACCTTTGCATTTTTCTCCCAAACGAAGGACACTAGAAAGAAAATTTTAAAGCCTCCTGTTAGGCCATCATCTACACGGCATAGCCCTGAATTTTCCAATGCGCAGCTCTTTGCAAAAGAGAGATATTGGCAAGGAAAAGCTGTCTTGTACCTTTGCATTTTTCTCGCAAACGAAGGAAACTAGAAAGAAAATTTTAAAGCCTCCTGTTAGGCCATCATCTACACGGCATAGCCCTGAATTTTCCAATAAGCAGCTCTTTGCAAAAGAGAGATATTGGCAAGGAAAAGCTGTCTTGTACCTTTGCATTTTTCTCTCAAACGAAGGACACTAGAAAGAAAATTTTAAAGCCTCCTGTTAGTGCTATATCTACACGGTATAGCCCTGAATTTTCCAATGCGTAGCTCTTTGCAAAAGAGAGATATTGGCAAGGAAAAGCTGTCTTGTACCTTTGCATTTTTCTCGCAAACGAAGGACACTAGAAAGAAAATTTTAAAGCCTCCTGTTAGGCCATCATCTACACGGCATAGCCCTGAATTTTCCAATGCGCAGCTATTTGCAAAAGAGAGATATTGGCAAGGAAAAGCTGTCTTGTACCTTTGCATTTTTCTCGCAAACGAAGGACAATAGAAAGAAAATTTTAAAGCCTCCTGTTAGGCCATCATCTACACGGCATAGCCCTGAATTTTCCAATGCGCAGCTCTTTGCAAAAGAGAGATATTGGCAAGGAAAAGCTGTCTTGTACCTTTGCATTTTTCTCCCAAACGAAGGACACTAGAAAGAAAATTTTAAAGCCTCCTGTTAGGCCATCATCTACACGGCATAGCCCTGAATTTTCCAATGCGCAGCTCTTTGCAAAAGAGAGATATTGGCAAGGAAAAGCTGTCTTGTACCTTTGCATTTTTCTCCCAAACGAAGGACACTAGAAAGAAAATTTTAAAGCCTCCTGTTAGGCCATCATCTACACGGCATAGCCCTGAATTTTCAAATGCGCAGCTCTTTGCAAAAGAGAGATATTGGCAAGGAAAAGCTGTTTTGTACCATTGAATTTTTCTCCCAAACGAAGGACACTAGAATGAAAATTTTAAAGCCTCCTGTTAGTGCTATATCTTCACGGTATAGCCCTGAATTTTCCAATGCGTAGCTCTTTGCAAAAGAGAGATATTGGCAAGGAAAAGCTGTCTTGTACCTTTGTTTCTCGCAAACGAAGGACACTAGAAAGAAAATTTTAAAGCCTCCTGTTAGGCCATCATCTACACGGCATAGCCCTGAATTTTCCAATGCGCAGCTCTTTGCAAAAGAGAGATATTGGCAAGGAAAAGCTGTCTTGTACCTTTGCATTTTTCTCCCAAACGAAGGACACTAGAAAGAAAATTTTAAAGCCTCCTGTTAGGCCATCATCTACACGGCATAGCCCTGAATTTTCCAATGCGCAGCTCTTTGCAAAAGAGAGATATTGGCAAGGAAAAGCTGTCTTGTACCTTTGCATTTTTCTCGCAAACGAAGGAAACTAGAAAGAAAATTTTAAAGCCTCCTGTTAGGCCATCATCTACACGGCATAGCCCTGAATTTTCCAATAAGCAGCTCTTTGCAAAAGAGAGATATTGGCAAGGAAAAGCTGTCTTGTACCTTTGCATTTTTCTCCCAAACGAAGGACACTAGAAAGAAAATTTTAAAGCCTCCTTGTTAGGCCATCATCTACACGGCATAGCCCTGAATTTTCCAATGCGCAGCTCTTTGCAAAAGAGAGATATTGGCAAGGAAAAGCTGTCTTGTACCTTTGCATTTTTCTCCCAAACGAAGGACACTAGAAAGAAAATTTTAAAGCCTCCTGTTAGGCCATCATCTACACGGCATAGCCCTGAATTTTCCAATGCGCAGCTCTTTGCAAAAGAGAGATATTGGCAAGGAAAAGCTGTCTTGTACCTTTGCATTTTTCTCGCAAACGAAGGAAACTAGAAAGAAAATTTTAAAGCCTCCTGTTAGGCCATCATCTACACGGCATAGCCCTGAATTTTCCAATAAGCAGCTCTTTGCAAAAGAGAGACATTGGCAAGGAAAAGCTGTCTTGTACCTTTGCATTTTTCTCGCAAACGAAGGACACTAGAAAGAAAATTTTAAAGCCTCCTGTTAGGCCATCATCTACACGGCATAGCCCTGAATTTTCCAATGCGCAGCTCTTTGCAAAAGAGAGATATTGGCAAGGAAAAGCTGTCTTGTACCTTTGCATTTTTCTCCCAAACGAAGGACACTAGAAAGAAAATTTTAAAGCCTCCTGTTAGGCCATCATCTACACGGCATAGTCCTGATTTTTCCAATGCGCAGCTCTTTGCAAAAGAGAGATATTGGCAAGGAAAAGCTGTCTTGTACCTTTGCATTTTTCTCCCAAACGAAGGACACTAGAAAGAAAATTTTAAAGCCTCCTGTTAGGCCATCATCTACACGGCATAGCCCTGAATTTTCCAATGCGCAGCTCTTTGCAAAAGAGAGATATTGGCAAGGAAAAGCTGTCTTGTACCATTGGATTTTTCTCCCAAACGAAGGACACTAGAATGAAAATTTTAAAGCCTCCTGTTAGTGCTATATCTACACGGTATAGCCCTGAATTTTCCAATTCGTAGCTCTTTGCAAAAGAGAGATATTGGCAAGGAAAAGCTGTCTTGTACCTTTGCATTTTTCTCGCAAACGAAGGACACTAGAAAGAAAATTTTAAAGCCTCCTGTTATGCCATCATCTACACGGCATAGCCCTGAATTTTCCAATGCGCAGATCTTTGCAAAAGAGAGATATTGGCAAGGAAAAGCTGTCTTGTACCTTTGCATTTTTCTCTCAAACGAAGGACACTAGAAAGAAAATTTTAAAGCCTCCTGTTAGTGCTATATCTACACGGTATAGCCCTGAATTTTCCAATGCGTAGCTCTTTGCAAAAGAGAGATATTGGCAAGGAAAAGCTGTCTTGTACCTTTGCATTTTTCTCGCAAACGAAGGACACTAGAAAGAAAATTTTAAAGCCTCCTGTTAGGCCATCATCTACACGGCATAGCCCTGAATTTTCCAATGCGCAGCTATTTGCAAAAGAGAGATATTGGCAAGGAAAAGCTGTCTTGTACCTTTGCATTTTTCTCGCAAACGAAGGACACTAGAAAGAAAATTTTAAAGCCTCCTGTTAGGCCATCATCTACACGGCATAGCCCTGAATTTTCCAATGCGCAGCTCTTTGCAAAAGAGAGATATTGGCAAGGAAAAGCTGTCTTGTACCTTTGCATTTTTCTCCCAAACGAAGGACACTAGAAAGAAAATTTTAAAGCCTCCTGTTAGGCCATCATCTACACGGCATAGTCCTGATTTTTCCAATGCGCAGCTCTTTGCAAAAGAGAGATATTGGCAAGGAAAAGCTGTCTTGTACCTTTGCATTTTTCTCCCAAACGAAGGACACTAGAAAGAAAATTTTAAAGCCTCCTGTTAGGCCATCATCTACACGGCATAGCCCTGAATTTTCCAATGCGCAGCTCTTTGCAAAAGAGAGATATTGGCAAGGAAAAGCTGTCTTGTACCATTGGATTTTTCTCCCAAACGAAGGACACTAGAATGAAAATTTTAAAGCCTCCTGTTAGTGCTATATCTACACGGTATAGCCCTGAATTTTCCAATTCGTAGCTCTTTGCAAAAGAGAGATATTGGCAAGGAAAAGCTGTCTTGTACCTTTGCATTTTTCTCGCAAACGAAGGACACTAGAAAGAAAATTTTAAAGCCTCCTGTTATGCCATCATCTACACGGCATAGCCCTGAATTTTCCAATGCGCAGATCTTTGCAAAAGAGAGATATTGGCAAGGAAAAGCTGTCTTGTACCTTTGCATTTTTCTCTCAAACGAAGGACACTAGAAAGAAAATTTTAAAGCCTCCTGTTAGTGCTATATCTACACGGTATAGCCCTGAATTTTCCAATGCGTAGCTCTTTGCAAAAGAGAGATATTGGCAAGGAAAAGCTGTCTTGTACCTTTGCATTTTTCTCGCAAACCAAGGACACTAGAAAGAAAAATTTAAAGCCTCCTGTTAGGCCATCATCTACACGGCATAGCCCTGAATTTTCCAATGCGCAGCTATTTGCAAAAGAGAGATATTGGCAAGGAAAAGCTGTCTTGTACCTTTGCATTTTTCTCGCAAACGAAGGACAATAGAAAGAAAATTTTAAAGCCTCCTGTTAGGCCATCATCTACACGGCATAGCCCTGAATTTTCCAATGCGCAGCTCTTTGCAAAAGAGAGATATTGGCAAGGAAAAGCTGTCTTGTACCTTTGCATTTTTCTCCCAAACGAAGGACACTAGAAAGAAAATTTTAAAGCCTCCTGTTAGGCCATCATCTACACGGCATAGCCCTGAATTTTCCAATGCGCAGCTCTTTGCAAAAGAGAGATATTGGCAAGGAAAAGCTGTCTTGTACCTTTGCATTTTTCTCCCAAACGAAGGACACTAGAAAGAAAATTTTAAAGCCTCCTGTTAGGCCATCATCTACACGGCATAGCCCTGAATTTTCCAATGCGCAGCTCTTTGCAAAAGAGAGATATTGGCAAGGAAAAGCTGTCTTGTACCTTTGCATTTTTCTCGCAAACGAAGGACACTAGAAAGAAAATTTGAAAGCCTCCTGTTAGGCCATCATCTACACGGCATAGCCCTGAATTTTCCAATGCGCAGCTCTTTGCAAAAGAGAGATATTGGCAAGGAAAAGCTGTCTTGTACCATTGGATTTTTCTCCCAAACGAAGGACACTAGAATGAAAATTTTAAAGCCTCCTGTTAGTGCTATATCTACACGGTATAGCCCTGAATTTTCCAATTCGTAGCTCTTTGCAAAAGAGAGATATTGGCAAGGAAAAGCTGTCTTGTACCTTTGCATTTTTCTCTCAAACGAAGGACACTAGAAAGAAAATTTTAAAGCCTCCTGTTAGTGCTATATCTACACGGTATAGCCCTGAATTTTCCAATGCGTAGCTCTTTGCAAAAGAGAGATATTGGCAAGGAAAAGCTGTCTTGTACCTTTGCATTTTTCTCGCAAACGAAGGACACTAGAAAGAAAATTTTAAAGCCTCCTGTTAGGCCATCATCTACACGGCATAGCCCTGAATTTTCCAATGCGCAGCTCTTTGCAAAAGAGAGATATTGGCAAGGAAAAGCTGTCTTGTACCTTTGCATTTTTCTCGCAAACGAAGGACACTAGAAAGAAAATTTGAAAGCCTCCTGTTAGGCCATCATCTACACGGCATAGCCCTGAATTTTCCAATGCGCAGCTCTTTGCAAAAGAGAGATATTGGCAAGGAAAAGCTGTCTTGTACCATTGGATTTTTCTCCCAAACGAAGGACACTAGAATGAAAATTTTAAAGCCTCCTGTTAGTGCTATATCTACACGGTATAGCCCTGAATTTTCCAATTCGTAGCTCTTTGCAAAAGAGAGATATTGGCAAGGAAAAGCTGTCTTGTACCTTTGCATTTTTCTCGCAAACGAAGGACACTAGAAAGAAAATTTTAAAGCCTCCTGTTATGCCATCATCTACACGGCATAGCCCTGAATTTTCCAATGCGCAGCTCTTTGCAAAAGAGAGATATTGGCAAGGAAAAGCTGTCTTGTACCTTTGCATTTTTCTCTCAAACGAAGGACACTAGAAAGAAAATTTTAAAGCCTCCTGTTAGTGCTATATCTACACGGTATAGCCCTGAATTTTCCAATGCGTAGCTCTTTGCAAAAGAGAGATATTGGCAAGGAAAAGCTGTCTTGTACCTTTGCATTTTTCTCGCAAACGAAGGACACTAGAAAGAAAATTTTAAAGCCTCCTGTTAGGCCATCATCTACACGGCATAGCCCTGAATTTTCCAATGCGCAGCTCTTTGCAAAAGAGAGATATTGGCAAGGAAAAGCTGTCTTGTACCTTTGCATTTTTCTCGCAAACGAAGGACAATAGAAAGAAAATTTTAAAGCCTCCTGTTAGGCCATCATCTACACGGCATAGCCCTGAATTTTCCAATGCGCAGCTCTTTGCAAAAGAGAGATATTGGCAAGGAAAAGCTGTCTTGTACCTTTGCATTTTTCTCCCAAACGAAGGACACTAGAAAGAAAATTTTAAAGCCTCCTGTTAGGCCATCATCTACACGGCATAGCCCTGAATTTTCCAATGCGCAGCTCTTTGCAAAAGAGAGATATTGGCAAGGAAAAGCTGTCTTGTACCTTTGCATTTTTCTCCCAAACGAAGGACACTAGAAAGAAAATTTTAAAGCCTCCTGTTAGGCCATCATCTACACGGCATAGCCCTGAATTTTCAAATGCGCAGCTCTTTGCAAAAGAGAGATATTGGCAAGGAAAAGCTGTCTTGTACCATTGAATTTTTCTCCCAAACGAAGGACACTAGAATGAAAATTTTAAAGCCTCCTGTTAGTGCTATATCTTCACGGTATAGCCCTGAATTTTCCAATGCGTAGCTCTTTGCAAAAGAGAGATATTGGCAAGGAAAAGCTGTCTTGTACCTTTGTTTCTCGCAAACGAAGGACACTAGAAAGAAAATTTTAAAGCCTCCTGTTAGGCCATCATCTACACGGCATAGCCCTGAATTTTCCAATGCGCAGCTCTTTGCAAAAGAGAGATATTGGCAAGGAAAAGCTGTCTTGTACCTTTGCATTTTTCTCCCAAACGAAGGACACTAGAAAGAAAATTTTAAAGCCTCCTGTTAGGCCATCATCTACACGGCATAGCCCTGAATTTTCCAATGCGCAGCTCTTTGCAAAAGAGAGATATTGGCAAGGAAAAGCTGTCTTGTACCTTTGCATTTTTCTCCCAAACGAAGGACACTAGAAAGAAAATTTTAAAGCCTCCTGTTAGGCCATCATCTACACGGCATAGCCCTGAATTTTCCAATGCGCAGCTCTTTGCAAAAGAGAGATATTGGCAAGGAAAAGCTGTCTTGTACCTTTGCATTTTTCTCGCAAACGAAGGACACTAGAAAGAAAATTTGAAAGCCTCCTGTTAGGCCATCATCAACACGGCATAGCCCTGAATTTTCCAATGCGCAGCTCTTTGCAAAAGAGAGATATTGGCAAGGAAAAGCTGTCTTGTACCATTGGATTTTTCTCCCAAACGAAGGACACTAGAATGAAAATTTTAAAGCCTCCTGTTAGTGCTATATCTACACGGTATAGCCCTGAATTTTCCAATTCGTAGCTCTTTGCAAAAGAGAGATATTGGCAAGGAAAAGCTGTCTTGTACCTTTGCATTTTTCTCGCAAACGAAGGACACTAGAAAGAAAATTTGAAAGCCTCCTGTTAGGCCATCATCTACACGGCATAGCCCTGAATTTTCCAATGCGCAGCTCTTTGCAAAAGAGAGATATTGGCAAGGAAAAGCTGTCTTGTACCTTTGCATTTTTCTCCCAAACGAAGGACACTAGAAAGAAAATTTTAAAGCCTCCTGTTAGGCCATCATCTACACGGCATAGCCCTGAATTTTCAAATGCGCAGCTCTTTGCAAAAGAGAGATATTGGCAAGGAAAAGCTGTCTTGTACCATTGAATTTTTCTCCCAAACGAAGGACACTAGAATGAAAATTTTAAAGCCTCCTGTTAGTGCTATATCTACACGGTATAGCCCTGAATTTTCCAATGCGTAGCTCTTTGCAAAAGAGAGATATTGGCAAGGAAAAGCTGTCTTGTACCTTTGCATTTTTCTCGCAAACGAAGGACACTAGAAAGAAAATTTTAAAGCCTCCTGTTAGGCCATCATCTACACGGCATAGCCCTGAATTTTCCAATGCGCAGCTCTTTGCAAAAGAGAGATATTGGCAAGGAAAAGCTGTCTTGTACCTTTGCATTTTTCTCGCAAACGAAGGACAATAGAAAGAAAATTTTAAAGCCTCCTGTTAGGCCATCATCTACACGGCATAGCCCTGAATTTTCCAATGCGCAGCTCTTTGCAAAAGAGAGATATTGGCAAGGAAAAGCTGTCTTGTACCTTTGCATTTTTCTCCCAAACGAAGGACACTAGAAAGAAAATTTTAAAGCCTCCTGTTAGGCCATCATCTACACGGCATAGCCCTGAATTTTCCAATGCGCAGCTCTTTGCAAAAGAGAGATATTGGCAAGGAAAAGCTGTCTTGTACCTTTGCATTTTTCTCCCAAACGAAGGACACTAGAAAGAAAATTTTAAAGCCTCCTGTTAGGCCATCATCTACACGGCATAGCCCTGAATTTTCAAATGCGCAGCTCTTTGCAAAAGAGAGATATTGGCAAGGAAAAGCTGTCTTGTACCATTGAATTTTTCTCCCAAACGAAGGACACTAGAATGAAAATTTTAAAGCCTCCTGTTAGTGCTATATCTTCACGGTATAGCCCTGAATTTTCCAATGCGTAGCTCTTTGCAAAAGAGAGATATTGGCAAGGAAAAGCTGTCTTGTACCTTTGTTTCTCGCAAACGAAGGACACTAGAAAGAAAATTTTAAAGCCTCCTGTTAGGCCATCATCTACACGGCATAGCCCTGAATTTTCCAATGCGCAGCTCTTTGCAAAAGAGAGATATTGGCAAGGAAAAGCTGTCTTGTACCTTTGCATTTTTCTCCCAAACGAAGGACACTAGAAAGAAAATTTTAAAGCCTCCTGTTAGGCCATCATCTACACGGCATAGCCCTGAATTTTCCAATGCGCAGCTCTTTGCAAAAGAGAGATATTGGCAAGGAAAAGCTGTCTTGTACCTTTGCATTTTTCTCCCAAACGAAGGACACTAGAAAGAAAATTTTAAAGCCTCCTGTTAGGCCATCATCTACACGGCATAGCCCTGAATTTTCCAATGCGCAGCTCTTTGCAAAAGAGAGATATTGGCAAGGAAAAGCTGTCTTGTACCTTTGCATTTTTCTCGCAAACGAAGGACACTAGAAAGAAAATTTGAAAGCCTCCTGTTAGGCCATCATCAACACGGCATAGCCCTGAATTTTCCAATGCGCAGCTCTTTGCAAAAGAGAGATATTGGCAAGGAAAAGCTGTCTTGTACCATTGGATTTTTCTCCCAAACGAAGGACACTAGAATGAAAATTTTAAAGCCTCCTGTTAGTGCTATATCTACACGGTATAGCCCTGAATTTTCCAATTCGTAGCTCTTTGCAAAAGAGAGATATTGGCAAGGAAAAGCTGTCTTGTACCTTTGCATTTTTCTCGCAAACGAAGGACACTAGAAAGAAAATTTGAAAGCCTCCTGTTAGGCCATCATCTACACGGCATAGCCCTGAATTTTCCAATGCGCAGCTCTTTGCAAAAGAGAGATATTGGCAAGGAAAAGCTGTCTTGTACCTTTGCATTTTTCTCCCAAACGAAGGACACTAGAAAGAAAATTTTAAAGCCTCCTGTTAGGCCATCATCTACACGGCATAGCCCTGAATTTTCAAATGCGCAGCTCTTTGCAAAAGAGAGATATTGGCAAGGAAAAGCTGTCTTGTACCATTGAATTTTTCTCCCAAACGAAGGACACTAGAATGAAAATTTTAAAGCCTCCTGTTAGTGCTATATCTTCACGGTATAGCCCTGAATTTTCCAATGCGTAGCTCTTTGCAAAAGAGAGATATTGGCAAGGAAAAGCTGTCTTGTACCTTTGTTTCTCGCAAACGAAGGACACTAGAAAGAAAATTTTAAAGCCTCCTGTTAGGCCATCATCTACACGGCATAGCCCTGAATTTTCCAATGCGCAGCTCTTTGCAAAAGAGAGATATTGGCAAGGAAAAGCTGTCTTGTACCTTTGCATTTTTCTCCCAAACGAAGGACACTAGAAAGAAAATTTTAAAGCCTCCTGTTAGGCCATCATCTACACGGCATAGCCCTGAATTTTCCAATGCGCAGCTCTTTGCAAAAGAGAGATATTGGCAAGGAAAAGCTGTCTTGTACCTTTGCATTTTTCTCCCAAACGAAGGACACTAGAAAGAAAATTTTAAAGCCTCCTGTTAGGCCATCATCTACACGGCATAGCCCTGAATTTTCCAATGCGCAGCTCTTTGCAAAAGAGAGATATTGGCAAGGAAAAGCTGTCTTGTACCTTTGCATTTTTCTCGCAAACGAAGGACACTAGAAAGAAAATTTGAAAGCCTCCTGTTAGGCCATCATCTACACGGCATAGCCCTGAATTTTCCAATGCGCAGCTCTTTGCAAAAGAGAGATATTGGCAAGGAAAAGCTGTCTTGTACCATTGGATTTTTCTCCCAAACGAAGGACACTAGAATGAAAATTTTAAAGCCTCCTGTTAGTGCTATATCTACACGGTATAGCCCTGAATTTTCCAATTCGTAGCTCTTTGCAAAAGAGAGATATTGGCAAGGAAAACTGTCTTGTACCTTTGCATTTTTCTCGCAAACGAAGGACACTAGAAAGAAAATTTTAAAGCCTCCTGTTATGCCATCATCTACACGGCATAGCCCTGAATTTTCCAATGCGCAGCTCTTTGCAAAAGAGAGATATTGGCAAGGAAAAGCTGTCTTGTACCTTTGCATTTTTCTCTCAAACGAAGGACACTAGAAAGAAAATTTTAAAGCCTCCTGTTAGTGCTATATCTACACGGTATAGCCCTGAATTTTCCAATTCGTAGCTCTTTGCAAAAGAGAGATATTGGCAAGGAAAAGCTGTCTTGTACCTTTGCATTTTTCTCGCAAACGAAGGACACTAGAAAGAAAATTTTAAAGCCTCCTGTTATGTCATCATCTACACGGCATAGCCCTGAATTTTCCAATGCGCAGCTCTTTGCAAAAGAGAGATATTGGCAAGGAAAAGCTGTCTTGTACCTTTGCATTTTTCTCGCAAACTAAGGACAATAGAAAGAAAATTTTAAAGCCTCCTGTTAGGCCATCATCTACACGGCATAGCCCTGAATTTTCCAATGCGCAGCTCTTTGCAAAAGAGAGATATTGGCAAGGAAAAGCTGTCTTGTACCTTTGCATTTTTCTCCCAAACGAAGGACACTAGAAAGAAAATTTTAAAGCCTCCTGTTAGGCCATCATCTACACGGCATAGCCCTGAATTTTCCAATGCGCAGCTCTTTGCAAAAGAGAGATATTGGCAAGGAAAAGCTGTCTTGTACCTTTGCATTTTTCTCCCAAACGAAGGACACTAGAAAGAAAATTTTAAAGCCTCCTGTTAGGCCATCATCTACACGGCATAGCCCTGAATTTTCAAATGCGCAGCTCTTTGCAAAAGAGAGATATTGGCAAGGAAAAGCTGTCTTGTACCTTTGCATTTTTCTCGCAAACTAAGGACAATAGAAAGAAAATTTTAAAGCCTCCTGTTAGGCCATCATCTACACGGCATAGCCCTGAATTTTCCAATGCGCAGCTCTTTGCAAAAGAGAGATATTGGCAAGGAAAAGCTGTCTTGTACCTTTGCATTTTTCTCCCAAACGAAGGACACTAGAAAGAAAATTTTAAAGCCTCCTGTTAGGCCATCATCTACACGGCATAGCCCTGAATTTTCCAATGTGCAGCTCTTTGCAAAAGAGAGATATTGGCAAGGAAAAGCTGTCTTGTACCATTGGATTTTTCTCCCAAACGAAGGACACTAGAATGAAAATTTTAAAGCCTCCTGTTAGTGCTATATCTACACGGTATAGCCCTGAATTTTCCAATGCGTAGCTCTTTGCAAAAGAGAGATATTGGCAAGGAAAAGCTGTCTTGTACCTTTGCATTTTTCTCGCAAACGAAGGACACTAGAAAGAAAATTTTAAAGCCTCCTGTTAGGCCATCATCTACACGGCATAGCCCTGAATTTTCCAATGCGCAGCTCTTTGCAAAAGAGAGATATTGGCAAGGAAAAGCTGTCTTGTACCTTTGCATTTTTCTCGCAAACGAAGGACACTAGAAAGAAAATTTTAAAGCCTCCTGTTAGGCCATCATCTACACGGCATAGCCCTGAATTTTCCAATAAGCAGCTCTTTGCAAAAGAGAGATATTGGCAAGGAAAAGCTGTCTTGTACCTTTGCATTTTTCTCCCAAACGAAGGACACTAGAAAGAAAATTTTAAAGCCTCCTGTTAGGCCATCATCTACACGGCATAGCCCTGAATTTTCCAATGCGCAGCTCTTTGCAAAAGAGAGATATTGGCAAGGAAAAGCTGTCTTGTACCTTTGCATTTTTCTCCCAAACGAAGGACACTAGAAAGAAAATTTTAAAGCCTCCTGTTAAGCCATCATCTACACGGCATAGCCCTGAATTTTCCAATGCGCAGCTCTTTGCAAAAGAGAGATATTGGCAAGGAAAAGCTGTCTTGTACCTTTGCATTTTTCTCCCAAACGAAGGACACTAGAAAGAAAATTTTAAAGCCTCCTGTTAGGCCATCATCTACACGGCATAGCCCTGAATTTTCCAATGCGCAGCTCTTTGCAAAAGAGAGATATTGGCAAGGAAAAGCTGTCTTGTACCTTTGCATTTTTCTCCCAAACGAAGGACACTAGAAAGAAAATTTTAAAGCCTCCCGTTAGGCCATCATCTACACGGCATAGCCCTGAATTTTCCAATGCGCAGCTCTTTGCAAAAGAGAGATATTGGCAAGGAAAACCTGTCTTGTACCTTTGCATTTTTCTCCCAAACGAAGGACACTCGAAAGAAAATTTTAAAGCCTCCTGTTAGGCCATCATCTACACTGCATAGCCCTGAATTTTCCAATGCGCAGCTCTTTGCAAAAGAGAGATATTGGCAAGGAAAAGCTGTCTTGTACCTTTGCATTTTTCTCCCAAACGAAGGACACTAGAAAGAAAATTTTAAAGCCTCCCGTTAGGCCATCATCTACACGGCATAGCCCTGAATTTTCCAATGCGCAGCTCTTTGCAAAAGAGAGATATTGGCAAGGAAAAGCTGTCTTGTACCATTGGATTTTTCTCCCAAACGAAGGACACTAGAAAGAAAATTTTAAAGCCTCCTGTTAGGCCATCATCTACACGGCATAGCCCTGAATTTTCCAATGCGCAGCTCTTTGCAAAAGAGAGATATTGGCAAGGAAAAGCTGTCTTGTACCTTTGCATTTTTCTCGCAAACGAAGGACACTAGAAAGAAAATTTTAAAGCCTCCTGTTAGGCCATCATCTACACGGCATAGCCCTGAATTTTCCAATGCGCAGCTCTTTGCAAAAGAGAGATATTGGCAAGGAAAAGCTGTCTTGTACCTTTGCATTTTTCTCGCAAACTAAGGACAATAGAAAGAAAATTTTAAAGCCTCCTGTTAGGCCATCATCTACACGGCATAGCCCTGAATTTTCCAATGCGCAGCTCTTTGCAAAAGAGAGATATTGGCAAGGAAAACCTGTCTTGTACCTTTGCATTTTTCTCCCAAACGAAGGACACTAGAAAGAAAATTTTAAAGCCTCCTGTTAGGCCATCATCTACACTGCATAGCCCTGAATTTTCCAATGCGCAGCTCTTTGCAAAAGAGAGATATTGGCAAGGAAAAGCTGTCTTGTACCTTTGCATTTTTCTCCCAAACGAAGGACACTAGAAAGAAAATTTTAAAGCCTCCCGTTAGGCCATCATCTACACGGCATAGCCCTGAATTTTCCAATGCGCAGCTCTTTGCAAAAGAGAGATATTGGCAAGGAAAAGCTGTCTTGTACCATTGGATTTTTCTCCCAAACGAAGGACACTAGAAAGAAAATTTTAAAGCCTCCTGTTAGGCCATCATCTACACGGCATAGCCCTGAATTTTCCAATGCGCAGCTCTTTGCAAAAGAGAGATATTGGCAAGGAAAAGCTGTCTTGTACCTTTGCATTTTTCTCGCAAACGAAGGACACTAGAAAGAAAATTTTAAAGCCTCCTGTTAGGCCATCATCTACACGGCATAGCCCTGAATTTTCCAATGCGCAGCTCTTTGCAAAAGAGAGATATTGGCAAGGAAAAGCTGTCTTGTACCTTTGCATTTTTCTCGCAAACTAAGGACAATAGAAAGAAAATTTTAAAGCCTCCTGTTAGGCCATCATCTACACGGCATAGCCCTGAATTTTCCAATGCGCAGCTCTTTGCAAAAGAGAGATATTGGCAAGGAAAAGCTGTCTTGTACCTTTGCATTTTTCTCCCAAACGAAGGACACTAGAAAGAAAATTTTAAAGCCTCCTGTTAGGCCATCATCTACACGGCATAGCCCTGAATTTTCCAATGCGCAGCTCTTTGCAAAAGAGAGATATTGGCAAGGAAAAGCTGTCTTGTACCTTTGCATTTTTCTCCCAAACGAAGGACACTAGAAAGAAAATTTTAAAGCCTCCTGTTAGGCCATCATCTACACGGCATAGCCCTGAATTTTCAAATGCGCAGCTCTTTGCAAAAGAGAGATATTGGCAAGGAAAAGCTGTCTTGTACCTTTGCATTTTTCTCGCAAACTAAGGACAATAGAAAGAAAATTTTAAAGCCTCCTGTTAGGCCATCATCTACACGGCATAGCCCTGAATTTTCCAATGCGCAGTTCTTTGCAAAAAAGAGATATTGGCAAGGAAAAGCTGTCTTGTACCTTTGCATTTTTCTCGCAAACGAAGGACACTAGAAAGAAAATTTTAAAGCCTCCTGTTAGGCCATCATCTACACGGCATAGCCCTGAATTTTCCAATGCGCAGCTCTTTGCAAAAGAGAGATATTGGCAAGGAAAAGCTGTCTTGTACCTTTGCATTTTTCTCCCAAACGAAGGACACTAGAAAGAAAATTTTAAAGCCTCCTGTTAGGCCATCATCTACACGGCATAGCCCTGAATTTTCCAATGTGCAGCTCTTTGCAAAAGAGAGATATTGGCAAGGAAAAGCTGTCTTGTACCATTGGATTTTTCTCCCAAACGAAGGACACTAGAATGAAAATTTTAAAGCCTCCTGTTAGTGCTATATCTACACGGTATAGCCCTGAATTTTCCAATGCGTAGCTCTTTGCAAAAGAGAGATATTGGCAAGGAAAAGCTGTCTTGTACCTTTGCATTTTTCTCGCAAACGAAGGACACTAGAAAGAAAATTTTAAAGCCTCCTGTTAGGCCATCATCTACACGGCATAGCCCTGAATTTTCCAATGCGCAGCTCTTTGCAAAAGAGAGATATTGGCAAGGAAAAGCTGTCTTGTACCTTTGCATTTTTCTCGCAAACGAAGGACACTAGAAAGAAAATTTTAAAGCCTCCTGTTAGGCCATCATCTACACGGCATAGCCCTGAATTTTCCAATAAGCAGCTCTTTGCAAAAGAGAGATATTGGCAAGGAAAAGCTGTCTTGTACCTTTGCATTTTTCTCCCAAACGAAGGACACTAGAAAGAAAATTTTAAAGCCTCCTGTTAGGCCATCATCTACACGGCATAGCCCTGAATTTTCCAATGCGCAGCTCTTTGCAAAAGAGAGATATTGGCAAGGAAAAGCTGTCTTGTACCTTTGCATTTTTCTCCCAAACGAAGGACACTAGAAAGAAAATTTTAAAGCCTCCTGTTAAGCCATCATCTACACGGCATAGCCCTGAATTTTCCAATGCGCAGCTCTTTGCAAAAGAGAGATATTGGCAAGGAAAAGCTGTCTTGTACCTTTGCATTTTTCTCCCAAACGAAGGACACTAGAAAGAAAATTTTAAAGCCTCCTGTTAGGCCATCATCTACACGGCATAGCCCTGAATTTTCCAATGCGCAGCTCTTTGCAAAAGAGAGATATTGGCAAGGAAAAGCTGTCTTGTACCTTTGCATTTTTCTCCCAAACGAAGGACACTAGAAAGAAAATTTTAAAGCCTCCCGTTAGGCCATCATCTACACGGCATAGCCCTGAATTTTCCAATGCGCAGCTCTTTGCAAAAGAGAGATATTGGCAAGGAAAACCTGTCTTGTACCTTTGCATTTTTCTCCCAAACGAAGGACACTAGAAAGAAAATTTTAAAGCCTCCTGTTAGGCCATCATCTACACTGCATAGCCCTGAATTTTCCAATGCGCAGCTCTTTGCAAAAGAGAGATATTGGCAAGGAAAAGCTGTCTTGTACCTTTGCATTTTTCTCCCAAACGAAGGACACTAGAAAGAAAATTTTAAAGCCTCCCGTTAGGCCATCATCTACACGGCATAGCCCTGAATTTTCCAATGCGCAGCTCTTTGCAAAAGAGAGATATTGGCAAGGAAAAGCTGTCTTGTACCTTTGCATTTTTCTCCCAAACGAAGGACACTAGAAAGAAAATTTTAAAGCCTCCTGTTAGGCCATCATCTACACGGCATAGCCCTGAATTTTCCAATGCGCAGCTCTTTGCAAAAGAGAGATATTGGCAAGGAAAAGCTGTCTTGTACCTTTGCATTTTTCTCCCAAACGAAGGACACTAGAAAGAAAATTTTAAAGCCTCCTGTTAGGCCATCATCTACACGGCATAGCCCTGAATTTTCCAATGCGCAGCTCTTTGCAAAAGAGCGATATTGGCAAGGAAAAGCTGTCTTGTACCTTTGCATTTTTCTCCCAAACGAAGGACACTAGAAAGAAAATTTTAAAGGCTCCCGTTAGGCCATCATCTACACGGCATAGCCCTGAATTTTCCAATGCGCAGCTCTTTGCAAAAGAGAGATATTGGCAAGGAAAAGCTGTCTTGTACCTTTGCATTTTTCTCCCAAACGAAGGACACTAGAAAGAAAATTTTAAAGCCTCCTGTTAGGCCATCATCTACACGGCATAGCCCTGAATTTTCCAATGCGCAGCTCTTTGCAAAAGAGAGATATTGGCAAGGAAAAGCTGTCTTGTACCTTTGCATTTTTCTCCCAAACGAAGGACACTAGAAAGAAAATTTTAAAGCCTCCTGTTAGGCCATCATCTACACGGCATAGCCCTGAATTTTCCAATGCGCAGCTCTTTGCAAAAGAGCGATATTGGCAAGGAAAAGCTGTCTTGTACCTTTGCATTTTTCTCCCAAACGAAGGACACTAGAAAGAAAATTTTAAAGCCTCCTGTTAGGCCATCATCTACACGGCATAGTCCTGAATTTTCCAATGCGCAGCTCTTTGCAAAAGAGAGATATTGGCAAGGAAAAGCTGTCTTGTACCTTTGCATTTTTCTCCCAAACGAAGGACACTAGAAAGAAAATTTTAAAGCCTCCTGTTAGGCCATCATCTACACGGCATAGTCCTGATTTTTCCAATGCGCAGCTCTTTGCAAAAGAGAGATATTGGCAAGGAAAAGCTGTCTTGTACCTTTGCATTTTTCTCGCAAACGAAGGACACTAGAAAGAAAATTTTAAAGCCTCCTGTTAGGCCATCATCTACACGGCATAGCCCTGAATTTTCCAATGCGCAGCTCTTTGCAAAAGAGCGATATTGGCAAGGAAAAGCTGTCTTGTACCTTTGCATTTTTCTCCCAAACGAAGGACACTAAAAAAGAAAATTTTAAAGCCTCCTGTTAGGCCATCATCTACACGGCTTAGCCCTGAATTTTCCAATGCTCAGCTCTTTGCAAAAGAGAGATATTGGCAAGGAAAAGCTGTCTTGTACCTTTGCATTTTTCTCCCAAACGAAGGACACTAGAAAGAAAATTTTAAAGCCTCCCGTTAGGCCATCATCTACACGGCATAGCCCTGAATTTTCCAATGCGCAGCTCTTTGCAAAAGAGAGATATTGGCAAGGAAAAGCTGTCTTGTACCTTTGCATTTTTCTCCCAAACGAAGGACACTAGAAAGAAAATTTTAAAGCCTCCTGTTAGGCCATCATCTACACGGCATAGCCCTGAATTTTCCAATGCGCAGCTCTTTGCAAAAGAGAGATATTGGCAAGGAAAAGCTGTCTTGTACCTTTGCATTTTTCTCGCAAACGAAGGACACTAGAAAGAAAATTTTAAAGCCTCCTGTTAGGCCATCATCTACACGGCATAGCCCTGAATTTTCCAATGCGCAGCTCTTTGCAAAAGAGAGATATTGGCAAGGAAAAGCTGTCTTGTACCTTTGCATTTTTCTCCCAAACGAAGGACACTAGAAAGAAAATTTTAAAGCCTCCTGTTAGGCCATCATCTACACGGCATAGTCCTGATTTTTCCAATGCGCAGCTCTTTGCAAAAGAGAGATATTGGCAAGGAAAAGCTGTCTTGTACCTTTGCATTTTTCTCCCAAACGAAGGACACTAGAAAGAAAATTTTAAAGCCTCCTGTTAGGCCATCATCTACACGGCATAGCCCTGAATTTTCCAATGCGCAGCTCTTTGCAAAAGAGAGATATTGGCAAGGAAAAGCTGTCTTGTACCATTGGATTTTTCTCCCAAACGAAGGACACTAGAATGAAAATTTTAAAGCCTCCTGTTAGTGCTATATCTACACGGTATAGCCCTGAATTTTCCAATTCGTAGCTCTTTGCAAAAGAGAGATATTGGCAAGGAAAAGCTGTCTTGTACCTTTGCATTTTTCTCGCAAACGAAGGACACTAGAAAGAAAATTTTAAAGCCTCCTGTTAGGCCATCATCTACACGGCATAGCCCTGAATTTTCCAATGCGCAGCTCTTTGCAAAAGAGAGATATTGGCAAGGAAAAGCTGTCTTGTACCTTTGCATTTTTCTCTCAAACGAAGGACACTAGAAAGAAAATTTTAAAGCCTCCTGTTAGTGCTATATCTACACGGTATAGCCCTGAATTTTCCAATGCGTAGCTCTTTGCAAAAGAGAGATATTGGCAAGGAAAAGCTGTCTTGTACCTTTGCATTTTTCTCGCAAACGAAGGACACTAGAAAGAAAATTTTAAAGCCTCCTGTTAGGCCATCATCTACACGGCATAGCCCTGAATTTTCCAATGCGCAGCTATTTGCAAAAGAGAGATATTGGCAAGGAAAAGCTGTCTTGTACCTTTGCATTTTTCTCGCAAACGAAGGACAATAGAAAGAAAATTTTAAAGCCTCCTGTTAGGCCATCATCTACACGGCATAGCCCTGAATTTTCCAATGCGCAACTCTTTGCAAAAGAGAGATATTGGCAAGGAAAAGCTGTCTTGTACCTTTGCATTTTTCTCCCAAACGAAGGACACTAGAAAGAAAATTTTAAAGCCTCCTGTTAGGCCATCATCTACACGGCATAGCCCTGAATTTTCCAATGCGCAGCTCTTTGCAAAAGAGAGATATTGGCAAGGAAAAGCTGTCTTGTACCTTTGCACTTTTCTCCCAAACGAAGGACACTAGAAAGAAAATTTTAAAGTATCCTGTTAGGCCATCATCTACACGGCATAGCCCTGAATTTTCAAATGCGCAGCTCTTTGCAAAAGAGAGATATTGGCAAGGAAAAGCTGTCTTGTACCATTGAATTTTTCTCCCAAACGAAGGACACTAGAATGAAAATTTTAAAGCCTCCTGTTAGTGCTATATCTTCACGGTATAGCCCTGAATTTTCCAATGCGTAGCTCTTTGCAAAAGAGAGATATTGGCAAGGAAAAGCTGTCTTGTACCTTTGCATTTTTCTCGCAAACGAAGGACACTAGAAAGAAAATTTTAAAGCCTCCTGTTAGGCCATCATTTACACGGCATAGCCCTGAATTTTCCAATGCGCAGCTCTTTGCAAAAGAGAGATATTGGCAAGGAAAAGCTGTCTTGTACCTTTGCATTTTTCTCCCAAACGAAGGACACTAGAAAGAAAATTTTAAAGCCTCCTGTTAGGCCATCATCTACACGGCATAGCCCTGAATTTTCCAATAAGCAGCTCTTTGCAAAAGAGAGATATTGGCAAGGAAAAGCTGTCTTGTACCTTTGCATTTTTCTCCCAAACGAAGGACACTACAAAGAAAATTTTAAAGCCTCCTGTTAGGCCATCATCTACACGGCATAGCCCTGAATTTTCCAATGCGCAGCTCTTTGCAAAAGAGAGATATTGGCAAGGAAAAGCTGTCTTGTACCTTTGCATTTTTCTCCCAAACGAAGGACACTAGAAAGAAAATTTTAAAGCCTCCTGTTAGGCCATCATCTACACGGCATAGTCCTGATTTTTCCAATGCGCAGCTCTTTGCAAAAGAGAGATATTGGCAAGGAAAAGCTGTCTTGTACCTTTGCATTTTTCTCCCAAACGAAGGACACTAGAAAGAAAATTTTAAAGCCTCCTGTTAGGCCATCATCTACACGGCATAGCCCTGAATTTTCCAATGCGCAGCTCTTTGCAAAAGAGAGATATTGGCAAGGAAAAGCTGTCTTGTACCATTGGATTTTTCTCCCAAACGAAGGACACTAGAATGAAAATTTTAAAGCCTCCTGTTAGTGCTATATCTACACGGTATAGCCCTGAATTTTCCAATTCGTAGCTCTTTGCAAAAGAGAGATATTGGCAAGGAAAAGCTGTCTTGTACCTTTGCATTTTTCTCGCAAACGAAGGACACTAGAAAGAAAATTTTAAAGCCTCCTGTTATGCCATCATCTACACGGCATAGCCCTGAATTTTCCAATGCGCAGCTCTTTGCAAAAGAGAGATATTGGCAAGGAAAAGCTGTCTTGTACCTTTGCATTTTTCTCTCAAACGAAGGACACTAGAAAGAAAATTTTAAAGCCTCCTGTTAGTGCTATATCTACACGGTATAGCCCTGAATTTTCCAATGCGTAGCTCTTTGCAAAAGAGAGATATTGGCAAGGAAAAGCTGTCTTGTACCTTTGCATTTTTCTCGCAAACGAAGGACACTAGAAAGAAAATTTTAAAGCCTCCTGTTAGGCCATCATCTACACGGCATAGCCCTGAATTTTCCAATGCGCAGCTATTTGCAAAAGAGAGATATTGGCAAGGAAAAGCTGTCTTGTACCTTTGCATTTTTCTCGCAAACGAAGGACAATAGAAAGAAAATTTTAAAGCCTCCTGTTAGGCCATCATCTACACGGCATAGCCCTGAATTTTCCAATGCGCAGCTCTTTGCAAAAGAGAGATATTGGCAAGGAAAAGCTGTCTTGTACCTTTGCATTTTTCTCCCAAACGAAGGACACTAGAAAGAAAATTTTAAAGCCTCCTGTTAGGCCATCATCTACACGGCATAGCCCTGAATTTTCCAATGCGCAGCTCTTTGCAAAAGAGAGATATTGGCAAGGAAAAGCTGTCTTGTACCATTGGATTTTTCTCCCAAACGAAGGACACTAGAATGAAAATTTTAAAGCCTCCTGTTAGTGCTATATCTACACGGTATAGCCCTGAATTTTCCAATTCGTAGCTCTTTGCAAAAGAGAGATATTGGCAAGGAAAAGCTGTCTTGTACCTTTGCATTTTTCTCGCAAACGAAGGACACTAGAAAGAAAATTTTAAAGCCTCCTGTTAGGCCATCATCTACACGGCATAGCCCTGAATTTTCCAATGCGCAGCTCTTTGCAAAAGAGAGATATTGGCAAGGAAAAGCTGTCTTGTACCTTTGCATTTTTCTCTCAAACGAAGGACACTAGAAAGAAAATTTTAAAGCCTCCTGTTAGTGCTATATCTACACGGTATAGCCCTGAATTTTCCAATGCGTAGCTCTTTGCAAAAGAGAGATATTGGCAAGGAAAAGCTGTCTTGTACCTTTGCATTTTTCTCGCAAACGAAGGACACTAGAAAGAAAATTTTAAAGCCTCCTGTTAGGCCATCATCTACACGGCATAGCCCTGAATTTTCCAATGCGCAGCTATTTGCAAAAGAGAGATATTGGCAAGGAAAAGCTGTCTTGTACCTTTGCATTTTTCTCGCAAACGAAGGACAATAGAAAGAAAATTTTAAAGCCTCCTGTTAGGCCATCATCTACACGGCATAGCCCTGAATTTTCCAATGCGCAACTCTTTGCAAAAGAGAGATATTGGCAAGGAAAAGCTGTCTTGTACCTTTGCATTTTTCTCCCAAACGAAGGACACTAGAAAGAAAATTTTAAAGCCTCCTGTTAGGCCATCATCTACACGGCATAGCCCTGAATTTTCCAATGCGCAGCTCTTTGCAAAAGAGAGATATTGGCAAGGAAAAGCTGTCTTGTACCTTTGCATTTTTCTCCCAAACGAAGGAGACTAGAAAGAAAATTTTAAAGTATCCTGTTAGGCCATCATCTACACGGCATAGCCCTGAATTTTCAAATGCGCAGCTCTTTGCAAAAGAGAGATATTGGCAAGGAAAAGCTGTCTTGTACCATTGAATTTTTCTCCCAAACGAAGGACACTAGAATGAAAATTTTAAAGCCTCCTGTTAGTGCTATATCTTCACGGTATAGCCCTGAATTTTCCAATGCGTAGCTCTTTGCAAAAGAGAGATATTGGCAAGGAAAAGCTGTCTTGTACCTTTGCATTTTTCTCGCAAACGAAGGACACTAGAAAGAAAATTTTAAAGCCTCCTGTTAGGCCATCATTTACACGGCATAGCCCTGAATTTTCCAATGCGCAGCTCTTTGCAAAAGAGAGATATTGGCAAGGAAAAGCTGTCTTGTACCTTTGCATTTTTCTCCCAAACGAAGGACACTAGAAAGAAAATTTTAAAGCCTCCTGTTAGGCCATCATCTACACGGCATAGCCCTGAATTTTCCAATAAGCAGCTCTTTGCAAAAGAGAGATATTGGCAAGGAAAAGCTGTCTTGTACCTTTGCATTTTTCTCCCAAACGAAGGACACTAGAAAGAAAATTTTAAAGCCTCCTGTTAGGCCATCATCTACACGGCATAGCCCTGAATTTTCCAATAAGCAGCTCTTTGCAAAAGAGAGATATTGGCAAGGAAAAGCTGTCTTGTACCATTGGATTTTTCTCCCAAACGAAGGACACTAGAATGAAAATTTTAAAGCCTCCTGTTAGTGCTATATCTACACGGTATAGCCCTGAATTTTCCAATTCGTAGCTCTTTGCAAAAGAGAGATATTGGCAAGGAAAAGCTGTCTTGTACCTTTGCATTTTTCTCGCAAACGAAGGACACTAGAAAGAAAATTTTAAAGCCTCCTGTTATGCCATCATCTACACGGCATAGCCCTGAATTTTCCAATGCGCAGATCTTTGCAAAAGAGAGATATTGGCAAGGAAAAGCTGTCTTGTACCTTTGCATTTTTCTCTCAAACGAAGGACACTAGAAAGAAAATTTTAAAGCCTCCTGTTAGTGCTATATCTACACGGTATAGCCCTGAATTTTCCAATGCGTAGCTCTTTGCAAAAGAGAGATATTGGCAAGGAAAAGCTGTCTTGTACCTTTGCATTTTTCTCGCAAACGAAGGACACTAGAAAGAAAATTTTAAAGCCTCCTGTTAGGCCATCATCTACACGGCATAGCCCTGAATTTTCCAATGCGCAGCTATTTGCAAAAGAGAGATATTGGCAAGGAAAAGCTGTCTTGTACCTTTGCATTTTTCTCGCAAACGAAGGACACTAGAAAGAAAATTTTAAAGCCTCCTGTTAGGCCATCATCTACACGGCATAGCCCTGAATTTTCCAATGCGCAGCTCTTTGCAAAAGAGAGATATTGGCAAGGAAAAGCTGTCTTGTACCTTTGCATTTTTCTCCCAAACGAAGGACACTAGAAAGAAAATTTTAAAGCCTCCTGTTAGGCCATCATCTACACGGCATAGTCCTGATTTTTCCAATGCGCAGCTCTTTGCAAAAGAGAGATATTGGCAAGGAAAAGCTGTCTTGTACCTTTGCATTTTTCTCCCAAACGAAGGACACTAGAAAGAAAATTTTAAAGCCTCCTGTTAGGCCATCATCTACACGGCATAGCCCTGAATTTTCCAATGCGCAGCTCTTTGCAAAAGAGAGATATTGGCAAGGAAAAGCTGTCTTGTACCATTGGATTTTTCTCCCAAACGAAGGACACTAGAATGAAAATTTTAAAGCCTCCTGTTAGTGCTATATCTACACGGTATAGCCCTGAATTTTCCAATTCGTAGCTCTTTGCAAAAGAGAGATATTGGCAAGGAAAAGCTGTCTTGTACCTTTGCATTTTTCTCGCAAACGAAGGACACTAGAAAGAAAATTTTAAAGCCTCCTGTTATGCCATCATCTACACGGCATAGCCCTGAATTTTCCAATGCGCAGATCTTTGCAAAAGAGAGATATTGGCAAGGAAAAGCTGTCTTGTACCTTTGCATTTTTCTCTCAAACGAAGGACACTAGAAAGAAAATTTTAAAGCCTCCTGTTAGTGCTATATCTACACGGTATAGCCCTGAATTTTCCAATGCGTAGCTCTTTGCAAAAGAGAGATATTGGCAAGGAAAAGCTGTCTTGTACCTTTGCATTTTTCTCGCAAACCAAGGACACTAGAAAGAAAATTTTAAAGCCTCCTGTTAGGCCATCATCTACACGGCATAGCCCTGAATTTTCCAATGCGCAGCTATTTGCAAAAGAGAGATATTGGCAAGGAAAAGCTGTCTTGTACCTTTGCATTTTTCTCGCAAACGAAGGACAATAGAAAGAAAATTTTAAAGCCTCCTGTTAGGCCATCATCTACACGGCATAGCCCTGAATTTTCCAATGCGCAGCTCTTTGCAAAAGAGAGATATTGGCAAGGAAAAGCTGTCTTGTACCTTTGCATTTTTCTCCCAAACGAAGGACACTAGAAAGAAAATTTTAAAGCCTCCTGTTAGGCCATCATCTACACGGCATAGCCCTGAATTTTCCAATGCGCAGCTCTTTGCAAAAGAGAGATATTGGCAAGGAAAAGCTGTCTTGTACCTTTGCATTTTTCTCCCAAACGAAGGACACTAGAAAGAAAATTTTAAAGCCTCCTGTTAGGCCATCATCTACACGGCATAGCCCTGAATTTTCCAATGCGCAGCTCTTTGCAAAAGAGAGATATTGGCAAGGAAAAGCTGTCTTGTACCTTTGCATTTTTCTCGCAAACGAAGGACACTAGAAAGAAAATTTGAAAGCCTCCTGTTAGGCCATCATCTACACGGCATAGCCCTGAATTTTCCAATGCGCAGCTCTTTGCAAAAGAGAGATATTGGCAAGGAAAAGCTGTCTTGTACCATTGGATTTTTCTCCCAAACGAAGGACACTAGAATGAAAATTTTAAAGCCTCCTGTTAGTGCTATATCTACACGGTATAGCCCTGAATTTTCCAATTCGTAGCTCTTTGCAAAAGAGAGATATTGGCAAGGAAAAGCTGTCTTGTACCTTTGCATTTTTCTCTCAAACGAAGGACACTAGAAAGAAAATTTTAAAGCCTCCTGTTAGTGCTATATCTACACGGTATAGCCCTGAATTTTCCAATGCGTAGCTCTTTGCAAAAGAGAGATATTGGCAAGGAAAAGCTGTCTTGTACCTTTGCATTTTTCTCGCAAACGAAGGACACTAGAAAGAAAATTTTAAAGCCTCCTGTTAGGCCATCATCTACACGGCATAGCCCTGAATTTTCCAATGCGCAGCTCTTTGCAAAAGAGAGATATTGGCAAGGAAAAGCTGTCTTGTACCTTTGCATTTTTCTCGCAAACGAAGGACACTAGAAAGAAAATTTGAAAGCCTCCTGTTAGGCCATCATCTACACGGCATAGCCCTGAATTTTCCAATGCGCAGCTCTTTGCAAAAGAGAGATATTGGCAAGGAAAAGCTGTCTTGTACCATTGGATTTTTCTCCCAAACGAAGGACACTAGAATGAAAATTTTAAAGCCTCCTGTTAGTGCTATATCTACACGGTATAGCCCTGAATTTTCCAATTCGTAGCTCTTTGCAAAAGAGAGATATTGGCAAGGAAAAGCTGTCTTGTACCTTTGCATTTTTCTCGCAAACGAAGGACACTAGAAAGAAAATTTTAAAGCCTCCTGTTATGCCATCATCTACACGGCATAGCCCTGAATTTTCCAATGCGCAGCTCTTTGCAAAAGAGAGATATTGGCAAGGAAAAGCTGTCTTGTACCTTTGCATTTTTCTCTCAAACGAAGGACACTAGAAAGAAAATTTTAAAGCCTCCTGTTAGTGCTATATCTACACGGTATAGCCCTGAATTTTCCAATGCGTAGCTCTTTGCAAAAGAGAGATATTGGCAAGGAAAAGCTGTCTTGTACCTTTGCATTTTTCTCGCAAACGAAGGACACTAGAAAGAAAATTTTAAAGCCTCCTGTTAGGCCATCATCTACACGGCATAGCCCTGAATTTTCCAATGCGCAGCTCTTTGCAAAAGAGAGATATTGGCAAGGAAAAGCTGTCTTGTACCTTTGCATTTTTCTCGCAAACGAAGGACAATAGAAAGAAAATTTTAAAGCCTCCTGTTAGGCCATCATCTACACGGCATAGCCCTGAATTTTCCAATGCGCAGCTCTTTGCAAAAGAGAGATATTGGCAAGGAAAAGCTGTCTTGTACCTTTGCATTTTTCTCCCAAACGAAGGACACTAGAAAGAAAATTTTAAAGCCTCCTGTTAGGCCATCATCTACACGGCATAGCCCTGAATTTTCCAATGCGCAGCTCTTTGCAAAAGAGAGATATTGGCAAGGAAAAGCTGTCTTGTACCTTTGCATTTTTCTCCCAAACGAAGGACACTAGAAAGAAAATTTTAAAGCCTCCTGTTAGGCCATCATCTACACGGCATAGCCCTGAATTTTCAAATGCGCAGCTCTTTGCAAAAGAGAGATATTGGCAAGGAAAAGCTGTCTTGTACCATTGAATTTTTCTCCCAAACGAAGGACACTAGAATGAAAATTTTAAAGCCTCCTGTTAGTGCTATATCTTCACGGTATAGCCCTGAATTTTCCAATGCGCAGCTCTTTGCAAAAGAGAGATATTGGCAAGGAAAAGCTGTCTTGTACCATTGGATTTTTCTCCCAAACGAAGGACACTAGAATGAAAATTTTAAAGCCTCCTGTTAGTGCTATATCTACACGGTATAGCCCTGAATTTTCCAATTCGTAGCTCTTTGCAAAAGAGAGATATTGGCAAGGAAAAGCTGTCTTGTACCTTTGCATTTTTCTCGCAAACGAAGGACACTAGAAAGAAAATTTGAAAGCCTCCTGTTAGGCCATCATCTACACGGCATAGCCCTGAATTTTCCAATGCGCAGCTCTTTGCAAAAGAGAGATATTGGCAAGGAAAAGCTGTCTTGTACCTTTGCATTTTTCTCCCAAACGAAGGACACTAGAAAGAAAATTTTAAAGCCTCCTGTTAGGCCATCATCTACACGGCATAGCCCTGAATTTTCAAATGCGCAGCTCTTTGCAAAAGAGAGATATTGGCAAGGAAAAGCTGTCTTGTACCATTGAATTTTTCTCCCAAACGAAGGACACTAGAATGAAAATTTTAAAGCCTCCTGTTAGTGCTATATCTACACGGTATAGCCCTGAATTTTCCAATGCGTAGCTCTTTGCAAAAGAGAGATATTGGCAAGGAAAAGCTGTCTTGTACCTTTGTTTCTCGCAAACGAAGGACACTAGAAAGAAAATTTTAAAGCCTCCTGTTAGGCCATCATCTACACGGCATAGCCCTGAATTTTCCAATGCGCAGCTCTTTGCAAAAGAGAGATATTGGCAAGGAAAAGCTGTCTTGTACCTTTGCATTTTTCTCCCAAACGAAGGACACTAGAAAGAAAATTTTAAAGCCTCCTGTTAGGCCATCATCTACACGGCATAGCCCTGAATTTTCCAATGCGCAGCTCTTTGCAAAAGAGAGATATTGGCAAGGAAAAGCTGTCTTGTACCTTTGCATTTTTCTCCCAAACGAAGGACACTAGAAAGAAAATTTTAAAGCCTCCTGTTAGGCCATCATCTACACGGCATAGCCCTGAATTTTCCAATGCGCAGCTCTTTGCAAAAGAGAGATATTGGCAAGGAAAAGCTGTCTTGTACCTTTGCATTTTTCTCGCAAACGAAGGACACTAGAAAGAAAATTTGAAAGCCTCCTGTTAGGCCATCATCAACACGGCATAGCCCTGAATTTTCCAATGCGCAGCTCTTTGCAAAAGAGAGATATTGGCAAGGAAAAGCTGTCTTGTACCATTGGATTTTTCTCCCAAACGAAGGACACTAGAATGAAAATTTTAAAGCCTCCTGTTAGTGCTATATCTACACGGTATAGCCCTGAATTTTCCAATTCGTAGCTCTTTGCAAAAGAGAGATATTGGCAAGGAAAAGCTGTCTTGTACCTTTGCATTTTTCTCGCAAACGAAGGACACTAGAAAGAAAATTTGAAAGCCTCCTGTTAGGCCATCATCTACACGGCATAGCCCTGAATTTTCCAATGCGCAGCTCTTTGCAAAAGAGAGATATTGGCAAGGAAAAGCTGTCTTGTACCTTTGCATTTTTCTCCCAAACGAAGGACACTAGAAAGAAAATTTTAAAGCCTCCTGTTAGGCCATCATCTACACGGCATAGCCCTGAATTTTCAAATGCGCAGCTCTTTGCAAAAGAGAGATATTGGCAAGGAAAAGCTGTCTTGTACCATTGAATTTTTCTCCCAAACGAAGGACACTAGAATGAAAATTTTAAAGCCTCCTGTTAGTGCTATATCTACACGGTATAGCCCTGAATTTTCCAATGCGTAGCTCTTTGCAAAAGAGAGATATTGGCAAGGAAAAGCTGTCTTGTACCTTTGCATTTTTCTCGCAAACGAAGGACACTAGAAAGAAAATTTTAAAGCCTCCTGTTAGGCCATCATCTACACGGCATAGCCCTGAATTTTCCAATGCGCAGCTCTTTGCAAAAGAGAGATATTGGCAAGGAAAAGCTGTCTTGTACCTTTGCATTTTTCTCGCAAACGAAGGACAATAGAAAGAAAATTTTAAAGCCTCCTGTTAGGCCATCATCTACACGGCATAGCCCTGAATTTTCCAATGCGCAGCTCTTTGCAAAAGAGAGATATTGGCAAGGAAAAGCTGTCTTGTACCTTTGCATTTTTCTCCCAAACGAAGGACACTAGAAAGAAAATTTTAAAGCCTCCTGTTAGGCCATCATCTACACGGCATAGCCCTGAATTTTCCAATGCGCAGCTCTTTGCAAAAGAGAGATATTGGCAAGGAAAAGCTGTCTTGTACCTTTGCATTTTTCTCCCAAACGAAGGACACTAGAAAGAAAATTTTAAAGCCTCCTGTTAGGCCATCATCTACACGGCATAGCCCTGAATTTTCAAATGCGCAGCTCTTTGCAAAAGAGAGATATTGGCAAGGAAAAGCTGTCTTGTACCATTGAATTTTTCTCCCAAACGAAGGACACTAGAATGAAAATTTTAAAGCCTCCTGTTAGTGCTATATCTTCACGGTATAGCCCTGAATTTTCCAATGCGTAGCTCTTTGCAAAAGAGAGATATTGGCAAGGAAAAGCTGTCTTGTACCTTTGTTTCTCGCAAACGAAGGACACTAGAAAGAAAATTTTAAAGCCTCCTGTTAGGCCATCATCTACACGGCATAGCCCTGAATTTTCCAATGCGCAGCTCTTTGCAAAAGAGAGATATTGGCAAGGAAAAGCTGTCTTGTACCTTTGCATTTTTCTCCCAAACGAAGGACACTAGAAAGAAAATTTTAAAGCCTCCTGTTAGGCCATCATCTACACGGCATAGCCCTGAATTTTCCAATGCGCAGCTCTTTGCAAAAGAGAGATATTGGCAAGGAAAAGCTGTCTTGTACCTTTGCATTTTTCTCCCAAACGAAGGACACTAGAAAGAAAATTTTAAAGCCTCCTGTTAGGCCATCATCTACACGGCATAGCCCTGAATTTTCCAATGCGCAGCTCTTTGCAAAAGAGAGATATTGGCAAGGAAAAGCTGTCTTGTACCTTTGCATTTTTCTCGCAAACGAAGGACACTAGAAAGAAAATTTGAAAGCCTCCTGTTAGGCCATCATCAACACGGCATAGCCCTGAATTTTCCAATGCGCAGCTCTTTGCAAAAGAGAGATATTGGCAAGGAAAAGCTGTCTTGTACCATTGGATTTTTCTCCCAAACGAAGGACACTAGAATGAAAATTTTAAAGCCTCCTGTTAGTGCTATATCTACACGGTATAGCCCTGAATTTTCCAATTCGTAGCTCTTTGCAAAAGAGAGATATTGGCAAGGAAAAGCTGTCTTGTACCTTTGCATTTTTCTCGCAAACGAAGGACACTAGAAAGAAAATTTGAAAGCCTCCTGTTAGGCCATCATCTACACGGCATAGCCCTGAATTTTCCAATGCGCAGCTCTTTGCAAAAGAGAGATATTGGCAAGGAAAAGCTGTCTTGTACCTTTGCATTTTTCTCCCAAACGAAGGACACTAGAAAGAAAATTTTAAAGCCTCCTGTTAGGCCATCATCTACACGGCATAGCCCTGAATTTTCAAATGCGCAGCTCTTTGCAAAAGAGAGATATTGGCAAGGAAAAGCTGTCTTGTACCATTGAATTTTTCTCCCAAACGAAGGACACTAGAATGAAAATGTTAAAGCCTCCTGTTAGTGCTATATCTTCACGGTATAGCCCTGAATTTTCCAATGCGTAGCTCTTTGCAAAAGAGAGATATTGGCAAGGAAAAGCTGTCTTGTACCTTTGTTTCTCGCAAACGAAGGACACTAGAAAGAAAATTTTAAAGCCTCCTGTTAGGCCATCATCTACACGGCATAGCCCTGAATTTTCCAATGCGCAGCTCTTTGCAAAAGAGAGATATTGGCAAGGAAAAGCTGTCTTGTACCTTTGCATTTTTCTCCCAAACGAAGGACACTAGAAAGAAAATTTTAAAGCCTCCTGTTAGGCCATCATCTACACGGCATAGCCCTGAATTTTCCAATGCGCAGCTCTTTGCAAAAGAGAGATATTGGCAAGGAAAAGCTGTCTTGTACCTTTGCATTTTTCTCCCAAACGAAGGACACTAGAAAGAAAATTTTAAAGCCTCCTGTTAGGCCATCATCTACACGGCATAGCCCTGAATTTTCCAATGCGCAGCTCTTTGCAAAAGAGAGATATTGGCAAGGAAAAGCTGTCTTGTACCTTTGCATTTTTCTCGCAAACGAAGGACACTAGAAAGAAAATTTGAAAGCCTCCTGTTAGGCCATCATCTACACGGCATAGCCCTGAATTTTCCAATGCGCAGCTCTTTGCAAAAGAGAGATATTGGCAAGGAAAAGCTGTCTTGTACCATTGGATTTTTCTCCCAAACGAAGGACACTAGAATGAAAATTTTAAAGCCTCCTGTTAGTGCTATATCTACACGGTATAGCCCTGAATTTTCCAATTCGTAGCTCTTTGCAAAAGAGAGATATTGGCAAGGAAAAGCTGTCTTGTACCTTTGCATTTTTCTCGCAAACGAAGGACACTAGAAAGAAAATTTTAAAGCCTCCTGTTATGCCATCATCTACACGGCATAGCCCTGAATTTTCCAATGCGCAGCTCTTTGCAAAAGAGAGATATTGGCAAGGAAAAGCTGTCTTGTACCTTTGCATTTTTCTCTCAAACGAAGGACACTAGAAAGAAAATTTTAAAGCCTCCTGTTAGTGCTATATCTACACGGTATAGCCCTGAATTTTCCAATTCGTAGCTCTTTGCAAAAGAGAGATATTGGCAAGGAAAAGCTGTCTTGTACCTTTGCATTTTTCTCGCAAACGAAGGACACTAGAAAGAAAATTTTAAAGCCTCCTGTTATGTCATCATCTACACGGCATAGCCCTGAATTTTCCAATGCGCAGCTCTTTGCAAAAGAGAGATATTGGCAAGGAAAAGCTGTCTTGTACCTTTGCATTTTTCTCGCAAACTAAGGACAATAGAAAGAAAATTTTAAAGCCTCCTGTTAGGCCATCATCTACACGGCATAGCCCTGAATTTTCCAATGCGCAGCTCTTTGCAAAAGAGAGATATTGGCAAGGAAAAGCTGTCTTGTACCTTTGCATTTTTCTCCCAAACGAAGGACACTAGAAAGAAAATTTTAAAGCCTCCTGTTAGGCCATCATCTACACGGCATAGCCCTGAATTTTCCAATGCGCAGCTCTTTGCAAAAGAGAGATATTGGCAAGGAAAAGCTGTCTTGTACCTTTGCATTTTTCTCCCAAACGAAGGACACTAGAAAGAAAATTTTAAAGCCTCCTGTTAGGCCATCATCTACACGGCATAGCCCTGAATTTTCAAATGCGCAGCTCTTTGCAAAAGAGAGATATTGGCAAGGAAAAGCTGTCTTGTACCTTTGCATTTTTCTCGCAAACTAAGGACAATAGAAAGAAAATTTTAAAGCCTCCTGTTAGGCCATCATCTACACGGCATAGCCCTGAATTTTCCAATGCGCAGCTCTTTGCAAAAGAGAGATATTGGCAAGGAAAAGCTGTCTTGTACCTTTGCATTTTTCTCCCAAACGAAGGACACTAGAAAGAAAATTTTAAAGCCTCCTGTTAGGCCATCATCTACACGGCATAGCCCTGAATTTTCCAATGTGCAGCTCTTTGCAAAAGAGAGATATTGGCAAGGAAAAGCTGTCTTGTACCATTGGATTTTTCTCCCAAACGAAGGACACTAGAATGAAAATTTTAAAGCCTCCTGTTAGTGCTATATCTACACGGTATAGCCCTGAATTTTCCAATGCGTAGCTCTTTGCAAAAGAGAGATATTGGCAAGGAAAAGCTGTCTTGTACCTTTGCATTTTTCTCGCAAACGAAGGACACTAGAAAGAAAATTTTAAAGCCTCCTGTTAGGCCATCATCTACACGGCATAGCCCTGAATTTTCCAATGCGCAGCTCTTTGCAAAAGAGAGATATTGGCAAGGAAAAGCTGTCTTGTACCTTTGCATTTTTCTCGCAAACGAAGGACACTAGAAAGAAAATTTTAAAGCCTCCTGTTAGGCCATCATCTACACGGCATAGCCCTGAATTTTCCAATAAGCAGCTCTTTGCAAAAGAGAGATATTGGCAAGGAAAAGCTGTCTTGTACCTTTGCATTTTTCTCCCAAACGAAGGACACTAGAAAGAAAATTTTAAAGCCTCCTGTTAGGCCATCATCTACACGGCATAGCCCTGAATTTTCCAATGCGCAGCTCTTTGCAAAAGAGAGATATTGGCAAGGAAAAGCTGTCTTGTACCTTTGCATTTTTCTCCCAAACGAAGGACACTAGAAAGAAAATTTTAAAGCCTCCTGTTAAGCCATCATCTACACGGCATAGCCCTGAATTTTCCAATGCGCAGCTCTTTGCAAAAGAGAGATATTGGCAAGGAAAAGCTGTCTTGTACCTTTGCATTTTTCTCCCAAACGAAGGACACTAGAAAGAAAATTTTAAAGCCTCCTGTTAGGCCATCATCTACACGGCATAGCCCTGAATTTTCCAATGCGCAGCTCTTTGCAAAAGAGAGATATTGGCAAGGAAAAGCTGTCTTGTACCTTTGCATTTTTCTCCCAAACGAAGGACACTAGAAAGAAAATTTTAAAGCCTCCCGTTAGGCCATCATCTACACGGCATAGCCCTGAATTTTCCAATGCGCAGCTCTTTGCAAAAGAGAGATATTGGCAAGGAAAACCTGTCTTGTACCTTTGCATTTTTCTCCCAAACGAAGGACACTCGAAAGAAAATTTTAAAGCCTCCTGTTAGGCCATCATCTACACTGCATAGCCCTGAATTTTCCAATGCGCAGCTCTTTGCAAAAGAGAGATATTGGCAAGGAAAAGCTGTCTTGTACCTTTGCATTTTTCTCCCAAACGAAGGACACTAGAAAGAAAATTTTAAAGCCTCCCGTTAGGCCATCATCTACACGGCATAGCCCTGAATTTTCCAATGCGCAGCTCTTTGCAAAAGAGAGATATTGGCAAGGAAAAGCTGTCTTGTACCATTGGATTTTTCTCCCAAACGAAGGACACTAGAAAGAAAATTTTAAAGCCTCCTGTTAGGCCATCATCTACACGGCATAGCCCTGAATTTTCCAATGCGCAGCTCTTTGCAAAAGAGAGATATTGGCAAGGAAAAGCTGTCTTGTACCTTTGCATTTTTCTCGCAAACGAAGGACACTAGAAAGAAAATTTTAAAGCCTCCTGTTAGGCCATCATCTACACGGCATAGCCCTGAATTTTCCAATGCGCAGCTCTTTGCAAAAGAGAGATATTGGCAAGGAAAAGCTGTCTTGTACCTTTGCATTTTTCTCGCAAACTAAGGACAATAGAAAGAAAATTTTAAAGCCTCCTGTTAGGCCATCATCTACACGGCATAGCCCTGAATTTTCCAATGCGCAGCTCTTTGCAAAAGAGAGATATTGGCAAGGAAAACCTGTCTTGTACCTTTGCATTTTTCTCCCAAACGAAGGACACTAGAAAGAAAATTTTAAAGCCTCCTGTTAGGCCATCATCTACACTGCATAGCCCTGAATTTTCCAATGCGCAGCTCTTTGCAAAAGAGAGATATTGGCAAGGAAAAGCTGTCTTGTACCTTTGCATTTTTCTCCCAAACGAAGGACACTAGAAAGAAAATTTTAAAGCCTCCCGTTAGGCCATCATCTACACGGCATAGCCCTGAATTTTCCAATGCGCAGCTCTTTGCAAAAGAGAGATATTGGCAAGGAAAAGCTGTCTTGTACCATTGGATTTTTCTCCCAAACGAAGGACACTAGAAAGAAAATTTTAAAGCCTCCTGTTAGGCCATCATCTACACGGCATAGCCCTGAATTTTCCAATGCGCAGCTCTTTGCAAAAGAGAGATATTGGCAAGGAAAAGCTGTCTTGTACCTTTGCATTTTTCTCGCAAACGAAGGACACTAGAAAGAAAATTTTAAAGCCTCCTGTTAGGCCATCATCTACACGGCATAGCCCTGAATTTTCCAATGCGCAGCTCTTTGCAAAAGAGAGATATTGGCAAGGAAAAGCTGTCTTGTACCTTTGCATTTTTCTCGCAAACTAAGGACAATAGAAAGAAAATTTTAAAGCCTCCTGTTAGGCCATCATCTACACGGCATAGCCCTGAATTTTCCAATGCGCAGCTCTTTGCAAAAGAGAGATATTGGCAAGGAAAAGCTGTCTTGTACCTTTGCATTTTTCTCCCAAACGAAGGACACTAGAAAGAAAATTTTAAAGCCTCCTGTTAGGCCATCATCTACACGGCATAGCCCTGAATTTTCCAATGCGCAGCTCTTTGCAAAAGAGAGATATTGGCAAGGAAAAGCTGTCTTGTACCTTTGCATTTTTCTCCCAAACGAAGGACACTAGAAAGAAAATTTTAAAGCCTCCTGTTAGGCCATCATCTACACGGCATAGCCCTGAATTTTCAAATGCGCAGCTCTTTGCAAAAGAGAGATATTGGCAAGGAAAAGCTGTCTTGTACCTTTGCATTTTTCTCGCAAACTAAGGACAATAGAAAGAAAATTTTAAAGCCTCCTGTTAGGCCATCATCTACACGGCATAGCCCTGAATTTTCCAATGCGCAGTTCTTTGCAAAAAAGAGATATTGGCAAGGAAAAGCTGTCTTGTACCTTTGCATTTTTCTCGCAAACGAAGGACACTAGAAAGAAAATTTTAAAGCCTCCTGTTAGGCCATCATCTACACGGCATAGCCCTGAATTTTCCAATGCGCAGCTCTTTGCAAAAGAGAGATATTGGCAAGGAAAAGCTGTCTTGTACCTTTGCATTTTTCTCCCAAACGAAGGACACTAGAAAGAAAATTTTAAAGCCTCCTGTTAGGCCATCATCTACACGGCATAGCCCTGAATTTTCCAATGTGCAGCTCTTTGCAAAAGAGAGATATTGGCAAGGAAAAGCTGTCTTGTACCATTGGATTTTTCTCCCAAACGAAGGACACTAGAATGAAAATTTTAAAGCCTCCTGTTAGTGCTATATCTACACGGTATAGCCCTGAATTTTCCAATGCGTAGCTCTTTGCAAAAGAGAGATATTGGCAAGGAAAAGCTGTCTTGTACCTTTGCATTTTTCTCGCAAACGAAGGACACTAGAAAGAAAATTTTAAAGCCTCCTGTTAGGCCATCATCTACACGGCATAGCCCTGAATTTTCCAATGCGCAGCTCTTTGCAAAAGAGAGATATTGGCAAGGAAAAGCTGTCTTGTACCTTTGCATTTTTCTCGCAAACGAAGGACACTAGAAAGAAAATTTTAAAGCCTCCTGTTAGGCCATCATCTACACGGCATAGCCCTGAATTTTCCAATAAGCAGCTCTTTGCAAAAGAGAGATATTGGCAAGGAAAAGCTGTCTTGTACCTTTGCATTTTTCTCCCAAACGAAGGACACTAGAAAGAAAATTTTAAAGCCTCCTGTTAGGCCATCATCTACACGGCATAGCCCTGAATTTTCCAATGCGCAGCTCTTTGCAAAAGAGAGATATTGGCAAGGAAAAGCTGTCTTGTACCTTTGCATTTTTCTCCCAAACGAAGGACACTAGAAAGAAAATTTTAAAGCCTCCTGTTAAGCCATCATCTACACGGCATAGCCCTGAATTTTCCAATGCGCAGCTCTTTGCAAAAGAGAGATATTGGCAAGGAAAAGCTGTCTTGTACCTTTGCATTTTTCTCCCAAACGAAGGACACTAGAAAGAAAATTTTAAAGCCTCCTGTTAGGCCATCATCTACACGGCATAGCCCTGAATTTTCCAATGCGCAGCTCTTTGCAAAAGAGAGATATTGGCAAGGAAAAGCTGTCTTGTACCTTTGCATTTTTCTCCCAAACGAAGGACACTAGAAAGAAAATTTTAAAGCCTCCCGTTAGGCCATCATCTACACGGCATAGCCCTGAATTTTCCAATGCGCAGCTCTTTGCAAAAGAGAGATATTGGCAAGGAAAACCTGTCTTGTACCTTTGCATTTTTCTCCCAAACGAAGGACACTAGAAAGAAAATTTTAAAGCCTCCTGTTAGGCCATCATCTACACTGCATAGCCCTGAATTTTCCAATGCGCAGCTCTTTGCAAAAGAGAGATATTGGCAAGGAAAAGCTGTCTTGTACCTTTGCATTTTTCTCCCAAACGAAGGACACTAGAAAGAAAATTTTAAAGCCTCCCGTTAGGCCATCATCTACACGGCATAGCCCTGAATTTTCCAATGCGCAGCTCTTTGCAAAAGAGAGATATTGGCAAGGAAAAGCTGTCTTGTACCTTTGCATTTTTCTCCCAAACGAAGGACACTAGAAAGAAAATTTTAAAGCCTCCTGTTAGGCCATCATCTACACGGCATAGCCCTGAATTTTCCAATGCGCAGCTCTTTGCAAAAGAGAGATATTGGCAAGGAAAAGCTGTCTTGTACCTTTGCATTTTTCTCCCAAACGAAGGACACTAGAAAGAAAATTTTAAAGCCTCCTGTTAGGCCATCATCTACACGGCATAGCCCTGAATTTTCCAATGCGCAGCTCTTTGCAAAAGAGCGATATTGGCAAGGAAAAGCTGTCTTGTACCTTTGCATTTTTCTCCCAAACGAAGGACACTAGAAAGAAAATTTTAAAGCCTCCCGTTAGGCCATCATCTACACGGCATAGCCCTGAATTTTCCAATGCGCAGCTCTTTGCAAAAGAGAGATATTGGCAAGGAAAAGCTGTCTTGTACCTTTGCATTTTTCTCCCAAACGAAGGACACTAGAAAGAAAATTTTAAAGCCTCCTGTTAGGCCATCATCTACACGGCATAGCCCTGAATTTTCCAATGCGCAGCTCTTTGCAAAAGAGAGATATTGGCAAGGAAAAGCTGTCTTGTACCTTTGCATTTTTCTCCCAAACGAAGGACACTAGAAAGAAAATTTTAAAGCCTCCTGTTAGGCCATCATCTACACGGCATAGCCCTGAATTTTCCAATGCGCAGCTCTTTGCAAAAGAGCGATATTGGCAAGGAAAAGCTGTCTTGTACCTTTGCATTTTTCTCCCAAACGAAGGACACTAGAAAGAAAATTTTAAAGCCTCCTGTTAGGCCATCATCTACACGGCATAGTCCTGAATTTTCCAATGCGCAGCTCTTTGCAAAAGAGAGATATTGGCAAGGAAAAGCTGTCTTGTGCCTTTGCATTTTTCTCCCAAACGAAGGACACTAGAAAGAAAATTTTAAAGCCTCCTGTTAGGCCATCATCTACACGGCATAGTCCTGATTTTTCCAATGCGCAGCTCTTTGCAAAAGAGAGATATTGGCAAGGAAAAGCTGTCTTGTACCTTTGCATTTTTCTCGCAAACGAAGGACACTAGAAAGAAAATTTTAAAGCCTCCTGTTAGGCCATCATCTACACGGCATAGCCCTGAATTTTCCAATGCGCAGCTCTTTGCAAAAGAGCGATATTGGCAAGGAAAAGCTGTCTTGTACCTTTGCATTTTTCTCCCAAACGAAGGACACTAAAAAAGAAAATTTTAAAGCCTCCTGTTAGGCCATCATCTACACGGCTTAGCCCTGAATTTTCCAATGCTCAGCTCTTTGCAAAAGAGAGATATTGGCAAGGAAAAGCTGTCTTGTACCTTTGCATTTTTCTCCCAAACGAAGGACACTAGAAAGAAAATTTTAAAGCCTCCCGTTAGGCCATCATCTACACGGCATAGCCCTGAATTTTCCAATGCGCAGCTCTTTGCAAAAGAGAGATATTGGCAAGGAAAAGCTGTCTTGTACCTTTGCATTTTTCTCCCAAACGAAGGACACTAGAAAGAAAATTTTAAAGCCTCCTGTTAGGCCATCATCTACACGGCATAGCCCTGAATTTTCCAATGCGCAGCTCTTTGCAAAAGAGAGATATTGGCAAGGAAAAGCTGTCTTGTACCTTTGCATTTTTCTCGCAAACGAAGGACACTAGAAAGAAAATTTTAAAGCCTCCTGTTAGGCCATCATCTACACGGCATAGCCCTGAATTTTCCAATGCGCAGCTCTTTGCAAAAGAGAGATATTGGCAAGGAAAAGCTGTCTTGTACCTTTGCATTTTTCTCCCAAACGAAGGACACTAGAAAGAAAATTTTAAAGCCTCCTGTTAGGCCATCATCTACACGGCATAGCCCTGAATTTTCCAATGCGCAGCTCTTTGCAAAAGAGAGATATTGGCAAGGAAAAGCTGTCTTGTACCATTGGATTTTTCTCCCAAACGAAGGACACTAGAATGAAAATTTTAAAGCCTCCTGTTAGTGCTATATCTACACGGTATAGCCCTGAATTTTCCAATTCGTAGCTCTTTGCAAAAGAGAGATATTGGCAAGGAAAAGCTGTCTTGTACCTTTGCATTTTTCTCGCAAACGAAGGACACTAGAAAGAAAATTTTAAAGCCTCCTGTTAGGCCATCATCTACACGGCATAGCCCTGAATTTTCCAATGCGCAGCTCTTTGCAAAAGAGAGATATTGGCAAGGAAAAGCTGTCTTGTACCTTTGCATTTTTCTCTCAAACGAAGGACACTAGAAAGAAAATTTTAAAGCCTCCTGTTAGTGCTATATCTACACGGTATAGCCCTGAATTTTCCAATGCGTAGCTCTTTGCAAAAGAGAGATATTGGCAAGGAAAAGCTGTCTTGTACCTTTGCATTTTTCTCGCAAACGAAGGACACTAGAAAGAAAATTTTAAAGCCTCCTGTTAGGCCATCATCTACACGGCATAGCCCTGAATTTTCCAATGCGCAGCTATTTGCAAAAGAGAGATATTGGCAAGGAAAAGCTGTCTTGTACCTTTGCATTTTTCTCGCAAACGAAGGACAATAGAAAGAAAATTTTAAAGCCTCCTGTTAGGCCATCATCTACACGGCATAGCCCTGAATTTTCCAATGCGCAACTCTTTGCAAAAGAGAGATATTGGCAAGGAAAAGCTGTCTTGTACCTTTGCATTTTTCTCCCAAACGAAGGACACTAGAAAGAAAATTTTAAAGCCTCCTGTTAGGCCATCATCTACACGGCATAGCCCTGAATTTTCCAATGCGCAGCTCTTTGCAAAAGAGAGATATTGGCAAGGAAAAGCTGTCTTGTACCTTTGCACTTTTCTCCCAAACGAAGGACACTAGAAAGAAAATTTTAAAGTATCCTGTTAGGCCATCATCTACACGGCATAGCCCTGAATTTTCAAATGCGCAGCTCTTTGCAAAAGAGAGATATTGGCAAGGAAAAGCTGTCTTGTACCATTGAATTTTTCTCCCAAACGAAGGACACTAGAATGAAAATTTTAAAGCCTCCTGTTAGTGCTATATCTTCACGGTATAGCCCTGAATTTTCCAATGCGTAGCTCTTTGCAAAAGAGAGATATTGGCAAGGAAAAGCTGTCTTGTACCTTTGCATTTTTCTCGCAAACGAAGGACACTAGAAAGAAAATTTTAAAGCCTCCTGTTAGGCCATCATTTACACGGCATAGCCCTGAATTTTCCAATGCGCAGCTCTTTGCAAAAGAGAGATATTGGCAAGGAAAAGCTGTCTTGTACCTTTGCATTTTTCTCCCAAACGAAGGACACTAGAAAGAAAATTTTAAAGCCTCCTGTTAGGCCATCATCTACACGGCATAGCCCTGAATTTTCCAATAAGCAGCTCTTTGCAAAAGAGAGATATTGGCAAGGAAAAGCTGTCTTGTACCTTTGCATTTTTCTCCCAAACGAAGGACACTACAAAGAAAATTTTAAAGCCTCCTGTTAGGCCATCATCTACACGGCATAGCCCTGAATTTTCCAATGCGCAGCTCTTTGCAAAAGAGAGATATTGGCAAGGAAAAGCTGTCTTGTACCTTTGCATTTTTCTCCCAAACGAAGGACACTAGAAAGAAAATTTTAAAGCCTCCTGTTAGGCCATCATCTACACGGCATAGTCCTGATTTTTCCAATGCGCAGCTCTTTGCAAAAGAGAGATATTGGCAAGGAAAAGCTGTCTTGTACCTTTGCATTTTTCTCCCAAACGAAGGACACTAGAAAGAAAATTTTAAAGCCTCCTGTTAGGCCATCATCTACACGGCATAGCCCTGAATTTTCCAATGCGCAGCTCTTTGCAAAAGAGAGATATTGGCAAGGAAAAGCTGTCTTGTACCATTGGATTTTTCTCCCAAACGAAGGACACTAGAATGAAAATTTTAAAGCCTCCTGTTAGTGCTATATCTACACGGTATAGCCCTGAATTTTCCAATTCGTAGCTCTTTGCAAAAGAGAGATATTGGCAAGGAAAAGCTGTCTTGTACCTTTGCATTTTTCTCGCAAACGAAGGACACTAGAAAGAAAATTTTAAAGCCTCCTGTTATGCCATCATCTACACGGCATAGCCCTGAATTTTCCAATGCGCAGCTCTTTGCAAAAGAGAGATATTGGCAAGGAAAAGCTGTCTTGTACCTTTGCATTTTTCTCTCAAACGAAGGACACTAGAAAGAAAATTTTAAAGCCTCCTGTTAGTGCTATATCTACACGGTATAGCCCTGAATTTTCCAATGCGTAGCTCTTTGCAAAAGAGAGATATTGGCAAGGAAAAGCTGTCTTGTACCTTTGCATTTTTCTCGCAAACGAAGGACACTAGAAAGAAAATTTTAAAGCCTCCTGTTAGGCCATCATCTACACGGCATAGCCCTGAATTTTCCAATGCGCAGCTATTTGCAAAAGAGAGATATTGGCAAGGAAAAGCTGTCTTGTACCTTTGCATTTTTCTCGCAAACGAAGGACAATAGAAAGAAAATTTTAAAGCCTCCTGTTAGGCCATCATCTACACGGCATAGCCCTGAATTTTCCAATGCGCAGCTCTTTGCAAAAGAGAGATATTGGCAAGGAAAAGCTGTCTTGTACCTTTGCATTTTTCTCCCAAACGAAGGACACTAGAAAGAAAATTTTAAAGCCTCCTGTTAGGCCATCATCTACACGGCATAGCCCTGAATTTTCCAATGCGCAGCTCTTTGCAAAAGAGAGATATTGGCAAGGAAAAGCTGTCTTGTACCATTGGATTTTTCTCCCAAACGAAGGACACTAGAATGAAAATTTTAAAGCCTCCTGTTAGTGCTATATCTACACGGTATAGCCCTGAATTTTCCAATTCGTAGCTCTTTGCAAAAGAGAGATATTGGCAAGGAAAAGCTGTCTTGTACCTTTGCATTTTTCTCGCAAACGAAGGACACTAGAAAGAAAATTTTAAAGCCTCCTGTTAGGCCATCATCTACACGGCATAGCCCTGAATTTTCCAATGCGCAGCTCTTTGCAAAAGAGAGATATTGGCAAGGAAAAGCTGTCTTGTACCTTTGCATTTTTCTCTCAAACGAAGGACACTAGAAAGAAAATTTTAAAGCCTCCTGTTAGTGCTATATCTACACGGTATAGCCCTGAATTTTCCAATGCGTAGCTCTTTGCAAAAGAGAGATATTGGCAAGGAAAAGCTGTCTTGTACCTTTGCATTTTTCTCGCAAACGAAGGACACTAGAAAGAAAATTTTAAAGCCTCCTGTTAGGCCATCATCTACACGGCATAGCCCTGAATTTTCCAATGCGCAGCTATTTGCAAAAGAGAGATATTGGCAAGGAAAAGCTGTCTTGTACCTTTGCATTTTTCTCGCAAACGAAGGACAATAGAAAGAAAATTTTAAAGCCTCCTGTTAGGCCATCATCTACACGGCATAGCCCTGAATTTTCCAATGCGCAACTCTTTGCAAAAGAGAGATATTGGCAAGGAAAAGCTGTCTTGTACCTTTGCATTTTTCTCCCAAACGAAGGACACTAGAAAGAAAATTTTAAAGCCTCCTGTTAGGCCATCATCTACACGGCATAGCCCTGAATTTTCCAATGCGCAGCTCTTTGCAAAAGAGAGATATTGGCAAGGAAAAGCTGTCTTGTACCTTTGCATTTTTCTCCCAAACGAAGGACACTAGAAAGAAAATTTTAAAGTATCCTGTTAGGCCATCATCTACACGGCATAGCCCTGAATTTTCAAATGCGCAGCTCTTTGCAAAAGAGAGATATTGGCAAGGAAAAGCTGTCTTGTACCATTGAATTTTTCTCCCAAACGAAGGACACTAGAATGAAAATTTTAAAGCCTCCTGTTAGTGCTATATCTTCACGGTATAGCCCTGAATTTTCCAATGCGTAGCTCTTTGCAAAAGAGAGATATTGGCAAGGAAAAGCTGTCTTGTACCTTTGCATTTTTCTCGCAAACGAAGGACACTAGAAAGAAAATTTTAAAGCCTCCTGTTAGGCCATCATTTACACGGCATAGCCCTGAATTTTCCAATGCGCAGCTCTTTGCAAAAGAGAGATATTGGCAAGGAAAAGCTGTCTTGTACCTTTGCATTTTTCTCCCAAACGAAGGACACTAGAAAGAAAATTTTAAAGCCTCCTGTTAGGCCATCATCTACACGGCATAGCCCTGAATTTTCCAATAAGCAGCTCTTTGCAAAAGAGAGATATTGGCAAGGAAAAGCTGTCTTGTACCTTTGCATTTTTCTCCCAAACGAAGGACACTACAAAGAAAATTTTAAAGCCTCCTGTTAGGCCATCATCTACACGGCATAGCCCTGAATTTTCCAATGCGCAGCTCTTTGCAAAAGAGAGATATTGGCAAGGAAAAGCTGTCTTGTACCTTTGCATTTTTCTCCCAAACGAAGGACACTAGAAAGAAAATTTTAAAGCCTCCTGTTAGGACATCATCTACACGGCATAGCCCTGAATTTTCCAATGCGCAGCTCTTTGCAAAAGAGAGATATTGGCAAGGAAAAGCTGTCTTGTACCTTTGCATTTTTCTCCCAAACGAAGGACACTAGAAAGAAAATTTTAAAGCCTCCTGTTAGGCCATCATCTACACGGCATAGCCCTGAATTTTCCAATGCGCAGTTCTTTGCAAAAAAGAGATATTGGCAAGGAAAAGCTGTCTTGTACCTTTGCATTTTTCTCCCAAACGAAGGACACTAGAAAGAAAATTTTAAAGCCTCCTGTTAGGCCATCATCTACACGGCATAGCCCTGAATTTTCCAATGCGCAGCTCTTTGCAAAAGAGAGATATTGGCAAGGAAAAGCTGTCTTGTACCTTTGCATTTTTCTCCCAAACGAAGGACACTAGAAAGAAAATTTTAAAGCCTCCTGTTAGGCCATCATCTACACGGCATAGCCCTGAATTTTCCAATGCGCAGCTCTTTGCAAAAGAGAGATATTGGCAAGGAAAAGCTGTCGTGTACCATTGGATTTTTCTCCCAAACGAAGGACACTAGAATGAAAATTTTAAAGCCTCCTGTTAGTGCTATATCTACACGGTATAGCCCTGAATTTTCCAATGCGTAGCTCTTTGCAAAAGAGAGATATTGGCAAGGAAAAGCTGTCTTGTACCTTTGCATTTTTCTCGCAAACGAAGGACACTAGAAAGAAAATTTTAAAGCCTCCTGTTAGGCCATCATCTACACGGCATAGCCCTGAATTTTCCAATGCGCAGCTCTTTGCAAAAGAGAGATATTGGCAAGGAAAAGCTGTCTTGTACCATTGGATTTTTCTCCCAAACGAAGGACACTAGAATGAAAATTTTAAAGCCTCCTGTTAGTGCTATATCTACACGGTATAGCCCTGAATTTTCCAATGCGTAGCTCTTTGCAAAAGAGAGATATTGGCAAGGAAAAGCTGTCTTGTACCTTTGCATTTTTCTCGCAAACGAAGGACACTAGAAAGAAAATTTTAAAGCCTCCTGTTAGGCCATCATTTACACGGCATAGCCCTGAATTTTCCAATGCGCAGCTCTTTGCAAAAGAGAGATATTGGCAAGGAAAAGCTGTCTTGTACCTTTGCATTTTTCTCCCAAACGAAGGACACTAGAAAGAAAATTTTAAAGCCTCCTGTTAGGCCATCATCTACACGGCATAGCCCTGAATTTTCCAATAAGCAGCTCTTTGCAAAAGAGAGATATTGGCAAGGAAAAGCTGTCTTGTACCTTTGCATTTTTCTCCCAAACGAAGGACACTACAAAGAAAATTTTAAAGCCTCCTGTTAGGCCATCATCTACACGGCATAGCCCTGAATTTTCCAATGCGCAGCTCTTTGCAAAAGAGAGATATTGGCAAGGAAAAGCTGTCTTGTACCTTTGCATTTTTCTCCCAAACGAAGGACACTAGAAAGAAAATTTTAAAGCCTCCTGTTAGGACATCATCTACACGGCATAGCCCTGAATTTTCCAATGCGCAGCTCTTTGCAAAAGAGAGATATTGGCAAGGAAAAGCTGTCTTGTACCTTTGCATTTTTCTCCCAAACGAAGGACACTAGAAAGAAAATTTTAAAGCCTCCTGTTAGGCCATCATCTACACGGCATAGCCCTGAATTTTCCAATGCGCAGTTCTTTGCAAAAAAGAGATATTGGCAAGGAAAAGCTGTCTTGTACCTTTGCATTTTTCTCCCAAACGAAGGACACTAGAAAGAAAATTTTAAAGCCTCCTGTTAGGCCATCATCTACACGGCATAGCCCTGAATTTTCCAATGCGCAGCTCTTTGCAAAAGAGAGATATTGGCAAGGAAAAGCTGTCTTGTACCTTTGCATTTTTCTCCCAAACGAAGGACACTAGAAAGAAAATTTTAAAGCCTCCTGTTAGGCCATCATCTACACGGCATAGCCCTGAATTTTCCAATGCGCAGCTCTTTGCAAAAGAGAGATATTGGCAAGGAAAAGCTGTCGTGTACCATTGGATTTTTCTCCCAAACGAAGGACACTAGAATGAAAATTTTAAAGCCTCCTGTTAGTGCTATATCTACACGGTATAGCCCTGAATTTTCCAATGCGTAGCTCTTTGCAAAAGAGAGATATTGGCAAGGAAAAGCTGTCTTGTACCTTTGCATTTTTCTCGCAAACGAAGGACACTAGAAAGAAAATTTTAAAGCCTCCTGTTAGGCCATCATCTACACGGCATAGCCCTGAATTTTCCAATGCGCAGCTCTTTGCAAAAGAGAGATATTGGCAAGGAAAAGCTGTCTTGTACCTTTGCATTTTTCTCGCAAACGAAGGACACTAGAAAGAAAATTTTAAAGCCTCCTGTTAGGCCATCATCTACACGGCATAGCCCTGAATTTTCCAATGCGCAGCTCTTTGCAAAAGAGAGATATTGGCAAGGAAAAGCTGTCTTGTACCTTTGCATTTTTCTCCCAAACGAAGGACACTAGAAAGAAAATTTTAAAGCCTCCTGTTAAGCCATCATCTACACGGCATAGCCCTGAATTTTCCAATGCGCAGCTCTTTGCAAAAGAGAGATATTGGCAAGGAAAAGCTGTCTTATACCTTTGCATTTTTCTCCCAAACGAAGGACACTAGAAAGAAAATTTTAAAGCCTCCTGTTAGGCCATCATCTACACGGCATAGCCCTGAATTTTCCAATGCGCAGCTCTTTGCAAAAGAGAGATATTGGCAAGGAAAAGCTGTCTTGTACCTTTGCATTTTTCTCCCAAACGAAGGACACTAGAAAGAAAATTTTAAAGCCTCCCGTTAGGCCATCATCTACACGGCATAGCCCTGAATTTTCCAATGCGCAGCTCTTTGCAAAAGAGAGATATTGGCAAGGAAAACCTGTCTTGTACCTTTGCATTTTTCTCCCAAACGAAGGACACTAGAAAGAAAATTTTAAAGCCTCCTGTTAGGCCATCATCTACACGGCATAGCCCTGAATTTTCCAATGCGCAGCTCTTTGCAAAAGAGAGATATTGGCAAGGAAAAGCTGTCTTGTACCTTTGCATTTTTCTCCCAAACGAAGGACACTAGAAAGAAAATTTTAAAGCCTCCCGTTAGGCCATCATCTACACGGCATAGCCCTGAATTTTCCAATGCGCAGCTCTTTGCAAAAGAGAGATATTGGCAAGGAAAACCTGTCTTGTACCTTTGCATTTTTCTCCCAAACGAAGGACACTAGAAAGAAAATTTTAAAGCCTCCTGTTAGGCCATCATCTACACGGCATAGCCCTGAATTTTCCAATGCGCAGCTCTTTGCAAAAGAGAGATATTGGCAAGGAAAAGCTGTCTTGTACCATTGGATTTTTCTCCCAAACGAAGGACACTAGAATGAAAATTTTAAAGCCTCCTGTTAGTGCTATATCTACACGGTATAGCCCTGAATTTTCCAATGCGTAGCTCTTTGCAAAAGAGAGATATTGGCAAGGAAAAGCTGTCTTGTACCTTTGCATTTTTCTCGCAAACGAAGGACACTAGAAAGAAAATTTTAAAGCCTCCTGTTAGGCCATCATCTACACGGCATAGCCCTGAATTTTCCAATGCGCAGCTCTTTGCAAAAGAAAAAGCTGTCTTGTACCATTGGATTTTTCTCCCAAACGAAGGACACTAGAATGAAAATTTTAAAGCCTCCTGTTAGTGCAATATCTACACTGTATAGCCCTGAATTTTCCAATGCGTAGCTCTTTGCAAAAGAGAGATATTGGCAAGGAAAAGCTGTCTTGTACCTTTGCATTTTTCTCGCAAACGAAGGACACTAGTAAGAAAATTTTAAAGCCTCCTGTTAGGCCATCATCTACACGGCATAGCCCTGAATTTTCCAATGCGCAGCTCTTTGCAAAAGAGAGATATTGGCAAGGAAAAGCTGTCTTGTACCTTTGCATTTTTCTCCCAAACGAAGGACACTAGAAAGAAAATTTTAAAGCCTCCTGTTAGGCCATCATCTACACGGCATAGTCCTGATTTTTCCAATGCGCAGCTCTTTGCAAAAGAGAGATATTGGCAAGGAAAAGCTGTCTTGTACCTTTGCATTTTTCTCCCAAACGAAGGACACTAGAAAGAAAATTTTAAAGCCTCCTGTTAGGCCATCATCTACACGGCATAGCCCTGAATTTTCCAATGCGCAGCTCTTTGCAAAAGAGCGATATCGGCAAGGAAAAGCTGTCTTGTACCTTTGCATTTTTCTCCCAAACGAAGGACACTAGAAAGAAAATTTTAAAGCCTCCTGTTAGGCCATCATCTACACGGCATAGCCCTGAATTTTCCAATGCGCAGCTCTTTGCAAAAGAGAGATATTGGCAAGGAAAAGCTGTCTTGTACCTTTGCATTTTTCTCCCAAACGAAGGACACTAGAAAGAAAATTTTAAAGCCTCCTGTTAGGCCATCATCTACACGGCATAGCCCTGAATTTTCCAATGCGCAGCTCTTTGCAAAAGAGAGATATTGGCAAGGAAAAGCTGTCTTTTACCATTGGATTTTTCTCCCAAACGAAGGACACTAGAATGACAATTTTAAAGCCTCCTGTTAGTGCTATATCTACACGGTATAGCCCTGAATTTTCCAATGCGTAGCTCTTTGCAAAAGAGAGATATTGGCAAGGAAAAGCTGTCTTGTACCTTTGCATTTTTCTCCCAAACGAAGGACACTAGAAAGAAAATTTTAAAGCCTCCTGTTAGGCCATCATCTACACGGCTTAGCCCTGAATTTTCCAATGCTCAGCTCTTTGCAAAAGAGAGATATTGGCAAGGAAAAGCTGTCTTGTACCTTTGCATTTTTCTCCCAAACGAAGGACACTAGAAAGAAAATTTTAAAGCCTCCCGTTAGGCCATCATCTACACGGCATAGCCCTGAATTTTCCAATGCGCAGCTCTTTGCAAAAGAGAGATATTGGCAAGGAAAAGCTGTCTTGTACCTTTGCATTTTTCTCCCAAACGAAGGACACTAGAAAGAAAATTTTAAAGCCTCCTGTTATAGGCCATCATCTACACGGCATAGCCCTGAATTTTCCAATGCGCAGCTCTTTGCAAAAGAGAGATATTGGCAAGGAAAAGCTGTCTTGTACCATTGGATTTTTCTCCCAAACGAAGGACACTAGAATGAAAATTTTAAAGCCTCCTGTTAGTGCAATATCTACACTGTATAGCCCTGAATTTTCCAATGCGTAGCTCTTTGCAAAAGAGAGATATTGGCAAGGAAAAGCTGTCTTGTACCTTTGCATTTTTCTCGCAAACGAAGGACACTAGAAAGAAAATTTTAAAGCCTCCTGTTAGGCCATCATCTACACGGCATAGCCCTGAATTTTCCAATGCGCAGCTCTTTGCAAAAGAGAGATATTGGCAAGGAAAAGCTGTCTTGTACCTTTGCATTTTTCTCCCAAACGAAGGACACTAGAAAGAAAATTTTAAAGCCTCCTGTTAGGCCATCATCTACACGGCATAGTCCTGATTTTTCCAATGCGCAGCTCTTTGCAAAAGAGAGATATTGGCAAGGAAAAGCTGTCTTGTACCTTTGCATTTTTCTCCCAAACGAAGGACACTAGAAAGAAAATTTTAAAGCCTCCTGTTAGGCCATCATCTACACGGCATAGCCCTGAATTTTCCAATGCGCAGCTCTTTGCAAAAGAGAGATATTGGCAAGGAAAAGCTGTCTTGTACCATTGGATTTTTCTCCCAAACGAAGGACACTAGAATGAAAATTTTAAAGCCTCCTGTTAGTGCTATATCTACACGGTATAGCCCTGAATTTTCCAATTCGTAGCTCTTTGCAAAAGAGAGATATTGGCAAGGAAAAGCTGTCTTGTACCTTTGCATTTTTCTCGCAAACGAAGGACACTAGAAAGAAAATTTTAAAGCCTCCTGTTATGCCATCATCTACACGGCATAGCCCTGAATTTTCCAATGCGCAGCTCTTTGCAAAAGAGAGATATTGGCAAGGAAAAGCTGTCTTGTACCTTTGCATTTTTCTCTCAAACGAAGGACACTAGAAAGAAAATTTTAAAGCCTCCTGTTAGTGCTATATCTACACGGTATAGCCCTGAATTTTCCAATGCGTAGCTCTTTGCAAAAGAGAGATATTGGCAAGGAAAAGCTGTCTTGTACCTTTGCATTTTTCTCGCAAACGAAGGACACTAGAAAGAAAATTTTAAAGCCTCCTGTTAGGCCATCATCTACACGGCATAGCCCTGAATTTTCCAATGCGCAGCTATTTGCAAAAGAGAGATATTGGCAAGGAAAAGCTGTCTTGTACCTTTGCATTTTTCTCGCAAACGAAGGACAATAGAAAGAAAATTTTAAAGCCTCCTGTTAGGCCATCATCTACACGGCATAGCCCTGAATTTTCCAATGCGCAGCTCTTTGCAAAAGAGAGATATTGGCAAGGAAAAGCTGTCTTGTACCTTTGCATTTTTCTCCCAAACGAAGGACACTAGAAAGAAAATTTTAAAGCCTCCTGTTAGGCCATCATCTACACGGCATAGCCCTGAATTTTCCAATGCGCAGCTCTTTGCAAAAGAGAGATATTGGCAAGGAAAAGCTGTCTTGTACCTTTGCATTTTTCTCCCAAACGAAGGACACTAGAAAGAAAATTTTAAAGCCTCCTGTTAGGCCATCATCTACACGGCATAGCCCTGCATTTTCAAATGCGCAGCTCTTTGCAAAAGAGAGATATTGGCAAGGAAAAGCTGTCTTGTACCATTGAATTTTTCTCCCAAACGAAGGACACTAGAATGAAAATTTTAAAGCCTCCTGTTAGTGCTATATCTTCACGGTATAGCCCTGAATTTTCCAATGCGTAGCTCTTTGCCAAAGAGAGATATTGGCAAGGAAAAGCTGTCTTGTACCTTTGCATTTTTCTCGCAAACGAAGGACACTAGAAAGAAAATTTTAAAGCCTCCTGTTAGGCCATCATCTACACGGCATAGCCCTGAATTTTCCAATGCGCAGCTCTTTGCAAAAGAGAGATATTGGCAAGGAAAAGCTGTCTTGTACCTTTGCATTTTTCTCCCAAACGAAGGACACTAGAAAGAAAATTTTAAAGCCTCCAGTTAGGCCATCATCTCTACGGCATAGCCCTGAATTTTCCAATGCGCAGCTCTTTGCAAAAGAGAGATATTGGCAAGGAAAAGCTGTCTTGTACCTTTGCATTTTTCTCCCAAACGAAGGACACTAGAAAGAAAATTTTAAAGCCTCCTGTTAGGCCATCATCTACACGACATAGCCCTGAATTTTCCAATGCGCAGCTCTTTGCAAAAGAGAGATATTGGCAAGGAAAAGCTGTCTTGTACCTTTGCATTTTTCTCTCAAACGAAGGACACTACAAAGAAAATTTTAAAGCCTCCTGTTAGGCCATCATCTACACGGCATAGCCCTGAATTTTCCAATGCGCAGTTCTTTGCAAAAAAGAGATATTGGCAAGGAAAAGCTGTCTTGTACCTTTGCATTTTTCTCCCAAACGAAGGACACTAGAAAGAAAATTTTAAAGCCTCCTGTTAGGCCATCATCTACACGGCATAGCCCTGAATTTTCCAATGCGCAGCTCTTTGCAAAAGAGAGATATTGGCAAGGAAAAGCTGTCTTGTACCTTTGCATTTTTCTCCCAAACGAAGGACACTAGAAAGAAAATTTTAAAGCCTCCTGTTAGGCCATCATCTACACGGCATAGCCCTGAATTTTCCAATGCGCAGCTCTTTGCAAAAGAGAGATATTGGCAAGGAAAAGCTGTCTTGTACGATTGGATTTTTCTCCCAAACGAAGGACACTAGAATGAAAATTTTAAAGCCTCCTGTTAGTGCTATATCTACACGGTATAGCCCTGAATTTTCCAATGCGTAGCTCTTTGCAAAAGAGAGATATTGGCAAGGAAAAGCTGTCTTGTACCTTTGCATTTTTCTCGCAAACGAAGGACACTAGAAAGAAAATTTTAAAGCCTCCTGTTAGGCCATCATCTACACGGCATAGCCCTGAATTTTCCAATGCGCAGCTCTTTGCAAAAGAGAGATATTGGCAAGGAAAAGCTGTCTTGTACCTTTGCATTTTTCTCGCAAACGAAGGACACTAGAAAGAAAATTTTAAAGCCTCCTGTTAGGCCATCATCTACACGGCATAGCCCTGAATTTTCCAATAAGCAGCTCTTTGCAAAAGAGAGATATTGGCAAGGAAAAGCTGTCTTGTACCTTTGCATTTTTCTCCCAAACGAAGGACACTAGAAAGAAAATTTTAAAGCCTCCTGTTAGGCCATCATCTACACGGCATAGCCCTGAATTTTCCAATGCGCAGCTCTTTGCAAAAGAGAGATATTGGCAAGGAAAAGCTGTCTTGTACCTTTGCATTTTTCTCCCAAACGAAGGACACTAGAAAGAAAATTTTAAAGCCTCCTGTTAAGCCATCATCTACACGGCATAGCCCTGAATTTTCCAATGCGCAGCTCTTTGCAAAATAGAGATATTGGCAAGGAAAAGCTGTCTTGTACCTTTGCATTTTTCTCCCAAACGAAGGACACTAGAAAGAAAAATTTAAAGCCTCCTGTTAGGCCATCATCTACACGGCATAGCCCTGAATTTTCCAATGCGCAGCTCTTTGCAAAAGAGAGATATTGGCAAGGAAAAGCTGTCTTGTACCTTTGCATTTTTCTCCCAAACGAAGGACACTAGAAAGAAAATTTTAAAGCCTCCTGTTAGGCCATCATCTACACGGCATAGCCCTGAATTTTCCAATGCGCAGCTCTTTGCAAAAGAGAGATATTGGCAAGGAAAAGCTGTCTTGTACCTTTGCATTTTTCTCCCAAACGAAGGACACTAGAAAGAAAATTTTAAAGCCTCCCGTTAGGCCATCATCTACACGGCATAGCCCTGAATTTTCCAATGCGCAGCTCTTTGCAAAAGAGAGATATTGGCAAGGAAAACCTGTCTTGTACCTTTGCATTTTTCTCCCAAACGAAGGACACTAGAAAGAAAATTTTAAAGCCTCCTGTTAGGCCATCATCTTCACGGCATAGCCCTGAATTTTCCAATGCGCAGCTCTTTGCAAAAGAGAGATATTGGCAAGGAAAAGCTGTCTTGTACCTTTGCATTTTTCTCCCAAACGAAGGACACTAGAAAGAAAATTTTAAAGCCTCCCGTTAGGCCATCATCTACACGGCATAGCCCTAAATTTTCCAATGCGCAGCTCTTTGCAAAAGAGAAATATTGGCAAGGAAAACCTGTCTTGTACCTTTGCATTTTTCTCCCAAACGAAGGACACTAGAAAGAAAATTTTAAAGCCTCCTGTTAGGCCATCATCTACACGGCATAGCCCTGAATTTTCCAATGCGCAGCTCTTTGCAAAAGAGAGATATTGGCAAGGAAAAGCTGTCTTGTACCTTTGCATTTTTCTCCCAAACGAAGGACACTAGAAAGAAAATTTTAAAGCCTCCTGTTAGGCCATCATCTACACGGCATAGCCCTGAATATTCCAATGCGCAGCTCTTTGCAAAAGAGCGATATTGGCAAGGAAAAGCTGTCTTGTACCTTTGCATTTTTCTCCCAAACGAAGGACACTAGAAAGAAAATTTTAAAGCCTCCTGTTAGGCCATCATCTACACGGCATAGCCCTGAATTTTCCAATGCGCAGCTCTTTGCAAAAGAGAGATATTGGCAAGGAAAAGCTGTCTTGTACCTTTGCATTTTTCTCCCAAACGAAGGACACTAGAAAGAAAATTTTAAAGCCTCCTGTTAGGCCATCATCTACACGGCATAGCCCTGAATTTTCCAATGCGCAGCTCTTTGCAAAAGAGAGATATTGGCAAGGAAAAGCTGTCTTGTACCTTTGCATTTTTCTCCCAAACGAAGGACACTAGAAAGAAAATTTTAAAGCCTCCTGTTAGGCCATCATCTACACGGCATAGCCCTGAATTTTCCAATGCGCAGCTCTTTGCAAAAGAGAGATATTGGCAAGGAAAAGCTGTCTTGTACCTTTGCATTTTCTCCCAAACGAAGGACACTAGAAAGAAAATTTTAAAGCCTCCCGTTAGGCCATCATCTACACGGCATAGCCCTGAATTTTCCAATGCGCAGCTCTTTGCAAAAGAGAGATATTGGCAAGGAAAAGCTGTCTTGTACCTTTGCATTTTTCTCCCAAACGAAGGACACTAGAAAGAAAATTTTAAAGCCTCCTGTTAGGCCATCATCTACACGGCATAGCCCTGAATTTTCCAATGCGCAGCTCTTTGCAAAAGAGAGATATTGGCAAGGAAAAGCTGTCTTGTACCTTTGCATTTTTCTCGCAAACGAAGGACACTAGAAAGAAAATTTGAAAGCCTCCTGTTAGGCCATCATCTACACGGCATAGCCCTGAATTTTCCAATGCGCAGCTCTTTGCAAAAGAGAGATATTGGCAAGGAAAAGCTGTCTTGTACCATTGGATTTTTCTCCCAAACGAAGGACACTAGAATGAAAATTTTAAAGCCTCCTGTTAGTGCTATATCTACACGGTATAGCCCTGAATTTTCCAATTCGTAGCTCTTTGCAAAAGAGAGATATTGGCAAGGAAAAGCTGTCTTGTACCTTTGCATTTTTCTCGCAAACGAAGGACACTAGAAAGAAAATTTGAAAGCCTCCTGTTAGGCCATCATCTACACGGCATAGCCCTGAATTTTCCAATGCGCAGCTCTTTGCAAAAGAGAGATATTGGCAAGGAAAAGCTGTCTTGTACCTTTGCATTTTTCTCCCAAACGAAGGACACTAGAAAGAAAATTTTAAAGCCTCCTGTTAGGCCATCATCTACACGGCATAGTCCTGATTTTTCCAATGCGCAGCTCTTTGCAAAAGAGAGATATTGGCAAGGAAAAGCTGTCTTGTACCTTTGCATTTTTCTCCCAAACGAAGGACACTAGAAAGAAAATTTTAAAGCCTCCTGTTAGGCCATCATCTACACGGCATAGCCCTGAATTTTCCAATGCG